>NW_017212293.1:0-16758 GCF_001704415.2 Capra hircus
GTCTTAGGCCCGGCATCGACGGAGAGGAATCCGAGAGGCCCCAGCAACTCGCATGGGGACGGCCTTTCCTGAGGCCACCAGACCAGTCCCCGTCGTAAGTCGAGAGCACCTGCCGCAACTCGAGAAAATCCAGGAGGTTCTCCCTCCAGGCGAGATGAGGCCCATTTCCGCTGAGGCGTCTCGAGGCTAATCACACCTAACCTCTGGAACTTCCAAAGGGTCCTTCACACCCTTGCTGCAACTCAAGAAGTTCCCCGACATACCCGTCTCCACTCGAGAGGAAGCACGAGAGTCCCGCCCACATCCAGAGGAGCCCCGTTTCCGCCTCCTAGCTCGAGAGGAGGGATCCTTTCCCTGCGTCGGGGAAAGAATTCCCGGCGTTTCCGTCGCATCTCAAGAGGAGGCGCTCTCCACAGGAAAGGCGAGAGGAACTCCAGGGTCGTGCCACCATTCCCAGAGTCCCCAGATGTCTCAGTCCATTCCAGGGGAAACCTGTTTTCCCTGCACTGCCTCGACTTTCAAGCCGAGGATCGACTCACACCACGTGGCACGTGGGACAGCCCTGTGGGAAAGGGGGAAAGCCTCGTGGGAAAGCCTCGAGGGAAAGCACAGATCCCTTGATCCACGCGAAGGGAAGCGTGACACTGCTGCTACAGCTCGGGAGGAAAGCGCACGTGCATGCCCCCACTCGAGACGAGGACTGACTCCCCTGGGGAGACTCCAGAAGTACCCCAAGATCCATGTCAGCACTGGAGAGGAATCCTCAGGTTCCGGCACCGACTCCACACAAGGTCTTAGGCCCCGGCATCGACGGAGAGGAATCCCGAGAGGCCCCCGAGCAACTCGCATGGGGACTGGCCTTTCCTGAGGCCACCAGAGCGGTCCCTGAGGTCCCCGTCGTAAGTCGAGAGCACCTGCCGCAACTCGAGAAAATCCAGGAGGTTCTCCCCTCCAGGCGAGATGAGGCCCATTTCCTGAGGCCTCTCGAGGCTAATCACACCTAACCTCTGGAACTTCCAAAGGGTCCTTCACCCCTTGCTGCAACTCAAGAAGTTCCCCGACATACCCGTCTCCACTCGAGAGAAGCACGAGAGTCCCGCCACATCCAGAGGAGCCCCCGTTTCCGCCTCCTAGCTCGAGAGGAGGGATCCTTTCCCTGCGTGTTCGGGAAAGAATTCCCGGCTTCCGTCGCATCTCAAGAGGAGGCGCTCTCCACAGGAAAGGCGAGAGGAACTCCAGGGTCGTGCCACCATTCCCAGAGTCCCCCAGATGTCTCAGTCCATTCCAGGGAAACAGTTTTCCCTGCACTGCCGACTTTCAAGCCGAGGATCGACTCACACCACGGTGGCACGTGGACAGCCCTGTGGGAAAGCCTCGTGGGAAAGGGGAAAGCCACAGATCCTTCATCCACGCGAAGGGAAGCGTGACACTGCTGCTACAGCTCGGAGGAAAGCGCACGTGCATGCCCCTCGAGACGAGGACTGACTCCCCGGGGAGACTCCAGAAGTACCCCAAGATCCATGTCAGCACTGGAGAGGAATCCTCAGGTTCCGGCACCGACTCACACAAGGTCTTAGGCCCCGGCATCGACGGGAGAGGAATCCCGAGAGGCCCCGAGCAACTCGCATGGGACTGGCCTTTCCTGAGGCCACCAGAGCGGGTCCCTGAGGTCCCCGTCGTAAGTCGAGAGCACCTGCCGCAACTCGAGAAAATCCAGGAGGTTCTCCCCTCCAGGCGAGATGAGGCCCATTTCCGCTGAGGCGTCTCGAGGCTAATCACACCTAACCTCTGGAACTTCCAAAGGGTCCTTCACACCCTTGCTGCAACTCAAGAAGTTTCCCGACATACCCGTCTCCACTCGAGAGGAAGCACGAGAGTCCGCCCACATCCAGAGGAGCCCGTTTCCGCCTCCTAGCTCGAGAGGGGATCCTTTCCCTGCGTTGTCGGGAAAGAATTCCCGGCGTTCCGTCGCATCTCAAGAGGAGGCGCTCTCCACAGGAAAGCGAGGGAACTCCAGGGTCGTGCCACCATTCCCAGAGTCCCCAGATGTCTCAGTCCATTCCAGGGAAACCTGTTTTCCCTGCACTGCCTCGACTTTCAAGCCGAGGATCGACTCACACCACGGTGGCACGTGGGACAGCCCGTGGGAAAGCCTCTGGGAAAGCCTCGAGGGAAAGCCACAGATCCCTTGATCCACGCGAAGGGAAGCGTGACACTGCTGCTACAGCTCGGGAGGAAAGCGCACGTGCATGCCCCCACTCGAGACGAGGACTGACTCCCCTGGGGAGACTCCAGAAGTACCCCAAGATCCATGTCAGCACTGGAGAGGAATCCTCAGGTTCCGGCACCGACTCCACACAAGGTCTTAGGCCCGGCATCGGAGAGGAATCCCGAGAGGCCCCCGAGCAACTCGCATGGGACTGGCCTTTCCTGAGGCCACCAGAGCGGGTCCCTGAGGTCCCGTCGTAAGTCGAGAGCACCTGCCGCAACTCGAGAAAATCCAGGAGGTTCTCCCCTCCAGGCGAGATGAGGCCCATTTCCGCTGAGGCGTCTCGAGGCTAATCACACCTAACCTCTGGAACTTCCAAAGGGTCCTTCACACCCTTGCTGCAACTCAAGAAGTTCCCCGACATACCCGTCTCCACTCGAGAGGAAGCACGAGAGTCCCGCCCACATCCAGAGGAGCCCCGTTTCCGCCTCCTAGCTCGAGAGGGGATCCTTTCCCTGCGTTCGGGAAAGAATTCCCGGCTTTCCGTCGCATCTCAAGAGGAGGCGCTCTCCACAGGAAAGGCGAGAGGAACTCCAGGGTCGTGCCACCATTCCCAGAGTCCCCCAGATGTCTCAGTCCATTCCAGGGAAACCTGTTTTCCCTGCACTGCCTCGACTTTCAAGCCGAGGATCGACTCACACCACGGTGGCACGTGGGACAGCCCTGTGGGAAAGCCTCGTGGGAAAAGGGAAAGCCACAGATTCCTTCATCCACGCGAAGGGAAGCGTGACACTGCTGCTACAGCTCGGGAGGAAAGCGCACGTGCATGCCCCTACTCGAGACGAGGACTGACTCCCCGGGAGACTCCAGAAGTACCCCAAGATCCATGTCAGCACTGGAGAGGAATTCAGGTTCCGGCACCGACTCCACACAAGGTCTTAGGCCCGGCATCGACGGGAGAGGAATCCCGAGAGGCCCCCGTGCAACTCGCCATGGGGACTGGCCTTTCCTGAGGCCACCAGAGCGGGTCCTTGAGGTCCTCGTCTTAAGTCGAGAGCACCTGCTGGCCAACTCGAGAAAATCCAGGAGGTTCTCCCCTCCAGGCGAGATGAAGCCCATTTCCGCCGGAGGCGTCTCGAGGCTAATCAAACCTGGCCTCTGGAACTTCCAAAGGGTCCTTCACACCCTTGCTGCAACTCAAGAAGTTCTCCCGACGTACCCGTCTCCACTCGAGAGGAAGCACGAGAGTCCTGCCCACATCCAGAGAAGCCCCGTTTCCGCCTCATAGCTCGAGAGGATGGATCCTTTCCCTGCGTTGTCGGGAAAGAATTCCCGGCTGTTCCGTCGCATCTCAAGAGGAGGCGCTCTCCACAGGAAAGCACGAGGAGGATACTCCAGGGTCGTGACACCATTCCCTGAGTCCACAGATGTCTCAGTCTATTCCAGGGAAACCTATTTTCCTGCACTTGCCTCGACTTTCAAGCCGAGTATCCACTCACACCACGGTGGCACGTGGGACAGCCCTTGGTGGGGAAAGCCTCGTGGGAAAGCCTCGAGGGAAAAGCCACAGATCCCTAGATCCACGCAAAGGGAAGTGTGACAATGCTGCTACAGCTCGGAGGAAAGCGCACGTGCATGCCCCCACTCGAGACGAGGACTGACTCCCTGGGGAGACTCCAGAAGTACCCCAAAGACCATGTCAGCACTGGAGAGGAATCCTTAGGTTCCGGCACGGACTCCACACAAGATCTTAGGCCGAGGCATCGATGGGAGAGGAATCCGAGAGGCCCGCAAGCAAACTCGCATGGGGACTGGCCTTTCCTGAGGCCACCAGAGCGGGTCCCTGAGGTCCTCATCCTAAGTCGAGAGCACCTGCCGCAACTCCGAGAAAATCCAGGAGGTTCTCCCCTCCAGGCGCAGATGAGGCCCATTTCCGCAGAAGGCGTCTCGAGGCAAATCACACCTAACCTCTGGAACTTCCAAAGGGTCCTTCAAACCCCTTGCTGCAACTCAAGAAGTTCCCCACATACACGTCTCCACTCGAGAGGAAGCACGAGAGTCCCGCCCACATCCAGAGGAGCCCCGTTTCCGCTCCTAGCTCGAGAGGAGGGATCCTTTCCCTGCGTGTTCGGGAAAGAATTCCCGGCTTTCCGTCGCATCTCAAGAGGAGGCGCTCTCCACAGGAAAGGCGAGAGGAATTCCAGGGTCGGAGCCACCATACCCAGAGTCCCCCAGATGTCTCAGTCCATTCCAGGGAAACCAGTTTTCCCTGCACTGCCTCGACTTTCAAGCAAGGATCGACTCACACCACGGTGGCACGTGGGACAGCCCTGTGGAAAGCCTCGTGGGGAAAGCCTCCTGCAAAAACCTCGATGAAAGCCACAGATTTCTTCATCCACGCGAAGGGAAGCATGACACTGCTGCTACAGCTCGGGAGGAAAGTGCACGTGCATGACCTAAGTCGAGACGAGGACTGAATCCCCGGTGGAGACTCCAGAAGTACCCCAAGATCCATGTCAGCACTGGAGAGGAATTTTCAGGTTCCGGCACCGTCTCACACAACGTCTTAGGCCCCGGCATCGACGGGAGAGGAATCCCGAGAGGCCCCGTGCAACTCGCATGGGGACTGGCCTTTCCTGAGGCCACCAGAGCGGGTCCCTGAGGTCCTCGTCTTAAGTCGAGAGCACCTGTGGCAACTCCGAGAAAATCCAGGAGGTTCTCCCCTCCAGGCGAGATGAAGCCCATTTCCGCGGGAGGCGTCTCGAGGCTAATCAACCTGGCCTCTGGAATTTCCAAAGGGTCCTTCACACCCTTGCTGCAACTCAAGAAGTTTCCCGACGTACCCGTCTCCACTCGAGAGGAAGCACGAGAGTCCTGCCCACATCCAGAGAAGCCCCGTTTCCGCCTCATAGCTCGAGAGGTGGAATCCTTTCCCTGCGTTGTCGGGAAAGAATTCCCGGTGTTCCGGTCGCATCTCAAGAGGAGGCGCTCTCCACAGGAAAACACGAGGGGATCTCCAGGGTCGTGACACCATTCCCTGAGTGCCACAGATTTCTCAGTCTATTCCAGGGAAACCTATTTTCCCTGCATTGCCTCGACTTTCAAGCCGAGTATTCCACTACACCACCGGTGGCACGTGGGACAGCCCTGTGGGAAAGCCTCATGGGAAAGCCTCGAGGAAAAGCCACAGATCCCTAGATCCACGCAAAGGGAAGTGTGACAATGCTGCTACAGCTCGGGAGGAATGCGCACGTGCATGCCCCACTCGAGACGAGGACTGACTCCCCTGGGGAGACTCCAGAAGTACCCAAAGACCATGTCAGCACTGGAGAGGAATCCTTAGGTTCCGGCACGGACTCCACACAAGATCTTAGGCCGAGGCATCGATGGGAGAGGGAATTCCGAGAGGCCCGCAAGCAACTCGCATGGGGACTGGCCTTTCCTGAGGCCACCAGAGCGGGTCCCTGAGGTCCTCATCCTAAGTCGAGAGCACCTGCCGCAACTCGAGAAAATCCAGGAGGTTCTCCCCTCCAGGCGAGATGAGGCCCATTTCGCAGAAGCGTCTCGAGGCAAATCACACCTAACCTCTGGAACTTTCCAAAGGGTCCTTCAAACCCTTGCTGCAACTCAAGAAGTTCCCCCACATACACGTCTCCACTCGAGAGGAAGCACGAGAGTCCCGCCCACATCCAGAGGAGCCCCGTTTCCGCCTCCTAGCTCGAGAGAGGATGGATCCTTTCCCTGCGTGGTCGGGAAAGAATTCCCGGCGTTTCCTGTCGCAACTCAAGAGGAGGCGCTCTCCACCAGGAAAGGCGGAGAGGAACTCCAGGGTCGTGCCACCATTCCCAGAGTCCCCCAGATGTCTCAGTCCATTCCAGGGAAACCTGTTTTCCCTGCACTGCCTCGACTTTCAAGACGAGGATGGACTCACACCACGGTGGCACGTGGGACAGCCCTGTGGGAAAGCCTCGTGGGAAAGCCTCGTGGGAAAGCCTCGAGGGAAAGCCACGATCCCTTGATCCACGCGAAGGGAATCGTGACTCTGCTCCTACAGCTCGAGAGGAAACCGCACGTTCATGCCCCCACTCGAGACGAGGACTGACTCCCCTGGGGAGACTCCAGAAGTACCCCAAGATCCATGTCAGCACTGGAGAGGAATCCTCAGGTTCCGGCACCTGCTGGGAGCCAGTGTGAGGAATCCTGCCCATGACAAGGTCATGAGGAAGGAAGCTGACATATGCAAGGCGTGCTCAGACTTCAGGGACCCCTCTGCAAATTCCTAAGCACGTACCCCAACTAAAATCTGCCGGCTTTTGTGCTCTGTTTTTCCACTCTTCTGACATTTTCTGGAAAAATTCAATTCAGGGCTTTAGTCTTCTGCATTTGAAAGAGTGTTTCAATCCAAAAACCCCTCCGATGGCTTTCTAGCCTGCCTGCAGGACTCGTACAGCTGCGCATGTGATTGTTTGAGGCCTCCTGACCACAGGAGGCACAGGAAGCTTAAAACATCCTAGGAATGTAGGAGCTTCCGAGGAGTCAAAATCTTTAGAATAGGGACTGATTAATGGTTTCATTTTTTGGGTCAATGCTTGCTGCCAAATTTTCATATCCTTTATTTTTAGATATAGTTGGTATATAGAAAAAACAAGTAGTAGACCTGGTATTAGCAACATTAGATCTTTGAGTTAAGTACCTTCTTTGTTATATCCCACTCCACCTTTGTTCTATAGAGATGTAACTTTAATGCTTTAAGGAGATGCAGATTAAAAAAAAAAAAAAAACACTTCAGGGGAAACAAAATTAACATTCATTAAGGAAGAGAGCCAAAAAGTGTTAACAAGCCTCTTGGCCAAAAGATAATGTAAATCACCTGAGACCTTTTGTATACAAAATGATATACGGAAAGAATCTGGGTGTGAACGCTACATAATTTTGTGTTACCCATTGATCTCCGTGTTTTATCAAAAGTATAAAAGGCCTTCTGAACAATAAAGGATGGGGGCCAGTTTCTCGAACTAGTCTCTCGGCCTGGTTTCTTGGGATTCTGGCTCCCCCCATGTCTCTCTCTCTCTCTTCTTCTCTCCCCTTCCCTCTCTCTGCTGTTTACTTTAACTTCAGGCTGAATCTCCATCTGGGGGCGCGGAGGCTCGCCAGGTCTACTTACTTGCCCCGGCTGTTAAGACCCGCACGAAAGGGAGCTTAAGGCTGAGGCACCCTTAGATATTCAAGCGGGCGCCGGTGGCCCAACGTAGATGGTGCAAATTCCTTGTCTGGAATTTTATTGGCCTTCCGCGTAAACCAAGCTATTCAGCCCTCTTCCTCCACTTAATCTTCTTACTACACTATAGTTTCTTAATCTAATCTTACATTAATAAACAAACAAGTCTTTCCACACCAACGCCGTCCACCCTTCGAATTCCCTGGATCCACCGGGGCTGGACCCCGGCAAGTGGTGCCCGGAACAGGCTATTCGAAGGTAGGTTCCTCGGAGCAAAAGCTCCCCCCGGAGCACTCTCTGTTGCTCCCCCCGGAGCACTCTCTGTTGCTCCCCCCGGAGTGACTTAATCACTCCCCCCGGAGTACTTTCGGGTACTCCCCCAGTGTTGAGTGTTCGGGACGGCTAGGACCCCACTCAGGGTGCCGCGGACCCCCCTGTAGGATAGACAGGGGTGAGGACGAGTGGGAAGTGTTCAAGGGTTTAAGAGAAACCTGGTGCTCTAGAGGTTGAAAAGAAACCTGCTATCTTAGGGTTTAAAACAAAACCCCCTTGGCTAAGGTAAAACCTTTTTGTCAAGGCAGACTTTTCTATAACTCTTAATTTTCTGACACGGGTAACAATGACTCAAAACAATGACACCTCTTTATACAAGTAATTTTGTAACTGTTAAACAAAAAAGACAAATTAAAGATTAAAAGGCTCGTGTTACGAGACCAATGTCCTTGGTTTCCAGAAAAGAGATTTAGATACTTGGATAAAGGTAATAAAACAGCTAAAAACTAATTATACTTTGCATGGGCCTGTAAATGCTTTTGCTCTGTAAAATATTATTACAAATGTTCTGGACCCCCGTCATGAGGCTGTTAGTTAGATAGCCTATGGGAGAGACTATAGCAGTGGATCGTAGTGGGTCTCCACCTATTACGCAGATCATATTTTTCTGCCATTGGCAAACAAAAGGTAGAGAGACTGTACTCTTCCTCCCGAGGAAGGAGGGTGCTTATAGGACGCAGCGGCCGAGCGCCCTGGAGAGCCCCCTCCCCCTCTACACAAACCAAACCTTTAAAAGAGTTGTCTTATTTAAGGCGACCACTGCAACCTCTGCTTGCGCCTCCCCAGGGCTTAAGAACTCCCCACTTTATATCCAAAGCCTCCCAGAACATTGCTTAAGTTTGAAAACGATAGTGACAATATTTTTGAGCAAAAGAGCTTTTAAAACAGAGCTTGCTTCCTTGCATAAAATCCCCTCAGGAGGGGCCTCACCCAACAAAAAAAAGAAAAAGGAAGAAAAACAGGAAAAAAAAAGAAAAATATTCGTAATAAAAAGGACTTAACAAATGCAAAATGTTTCTCTTGAGGCCAAATAGAACATTTTTTGCCAAAATGTCTTGCTAAACAGAGATAACAAGCCGTACCAAACAACCCCAGGTAGCTCAGGCCTGGACCTCAGTTCCACCACCTTAAATAATAATAGCTCCTGACTCAGATTCCAGTGGCTAGTCCCCTGCCTGAGGACATTGTAAGACTTGTGCTGGGGCATAGCTTGCTTTCTTTTCAAAAAATTTCGGTAGTGTCTTGTGTAGTAAATTCTGATTATACTAAAAAAAATTGAAGTTTTGATATTGGCCACCTGGCTAAAACTGTGCAATTAAAATTAAAAAATAGCACAGCTTTTGCTTTTACCTTATTACCAGACAGAAAAACCAGACAAAAAAAGCCCCAGAGGATCTAGATCTAGCTTTTTGGGTGCAAAAAATTGCAGCTTCTAGGCCTTTAAAAGATTTTTTAAAGATATAAAATGTCATGGCTGTTAGACAATAGACAAGACGTTTCTTACATTGCTGAGAGACTAGCGCAGCTCCTGGACAACATATACTACTGAAAAGGAGTTGGTGGGATTAGAAAAGGTGGTATGCAGGATAAAAATGCTATAGAGTAAGAGGTGAGAGAGAGTTTAAAACCTTGGTGAATAGTGAGCTCCCCGTTGCTGGAAGTATTCAAGCAAAGATTAAATGGTTACTTGTCATCTAAAAGGCTATAGACCAGATTTGGGTTATAAAAAGATCATTAAAAAAGCTTTTCTTGCTTCTTATATTTGGGTCTGCCAAAAGTTTTAAAACTGATAATGTCCTTTTAAAGCTGCTGAGAGATTGTTTACTAACTTTAAATGATTTCCAAAAATTATTAGGTGATATTAATTGGATATGCCCACATTTAAAACTGACTTTTGTAGATTTAAAGCCTTTTGTTTGATTGCTGAAAAATAACAATCCTAATCCCAGTTCTAAGAAAAAGTTGACTAGTGTGACACAGTTGGCTTTCGTTAAAGTGAATGAGGCTTTAAATGATCAGTTAATTAAGATTAATATTGCCAAAAAAGGAGATTAAATTATTCTTGCCACAAAATGTATACCTACAGGATGCTTGTGACAAGAAGGCCCATTGGTTCCATCTAATGACCCCCCCAAAAATAGTTTTATCTTATCCCAACTTGGTGGAACAATGGCCTCTGCCTAAGAAAAAATTACTGACATATTAATTTAAAAGATTAATTCAAGCATACTGATTTATTAAATTGTTCAGTAAAGAGCCATCAAAAATTGTAATTCCATATAACAAAAAACAACTTGATGCTTTTCAAATGTTTGCTGATTGGCAGATTGCTATAGGAAATTCTTGTGATCAGATCTTGCATCATTTACCCTCACGTGCTTTGTTAATTCAAAAATTAAAAAAGGAGAAATTAAGTATAGTTTTCCCCCATCAGATTTTACAACATGTTCTCTTTGTAATAAGTTAAATGCTGATTCGTTTGGAACAGTAAAATAAAAAGCCATTGGTAAAGCAAAAAGATCTCCAGATAACAAAAAGATCCCGACCCAGAATTTGCTGCGGGTCGAGGAAGTGTTTATATTTTTTCCACAGGGTGCAGATTCGTCAATTTGGATCCCGGACAGACTGATTCGCCACAAAAGAAAAAGGGAACTTCTCTGCCGCCACCGCCGCGGGAAACAGCCGTGCACCAAAAGCTGCGGGCGGGGCCAGCCTGACTGACGGAACCCAGTGCACCGCACTCGCAGCCCCGTTACAGCGCCAGTGTCAGAGGGCGGGGTGAAGGCCGCTGCTCCCACCGGCAGAAGAGGCAAAAGAAACATCAAGATCCCGGCGGGACTAACAGCTGCCTGCAGCGCAAACTCCAACCAGAAAATGACTCTATTTACTCTATTTTGGCTTGTCTATCCTCTCCTTATGTTCTTCTTTTCACCAATGATTCCAGAAAACTTAACGTACCTAATGTAGCAACTTGTGAACCATGGATGTTTTCATCTTGTTTAACTCCTCAAAGTAATGTCTGCTCTTTTGTGGTTTTAAAGATGTCCTGTAACTGTAACAACTTATTGATATGATAATTATGTTCTTGCTGTGTTACAATAACTGTTATTGTTACTATGGCAGCGGTCATTGACTCAACAAGTGTAAATGCCCAATATGTTAAAAAATCAAGTTTTAGGTGTTTTGGAACAGCTCAGATATTAGTTTAGACTTAGGGAAACTGCATAACCAGATTCAGACCTTGGAACACTCCCGATTAGATTTTACCACCGCAGGAGAAGCCAATGACTTTTTCCACACTTTCTCTAACTTCATTTCTGGAAAGACTATTCTGTCTACTCTTTATAATCTTGCTCCTCGTAATCATTCTTCCCTGTATTGTCTAGATTCTTCGGCAGAGCATTCGGAATCTCGCGACCGAACTGCACCTGATTTTAAACAAAAATAATTAATTATTTAAAATAAAAAAGGGTGAGATGCTGGGAGCCAGTGTGAGGAATCCCGCCCGTGACAAGGTCATGAGGAAGGAAGCTGACATACGCAAGGCGTGCTCAGACTTCAGGGACCCCTCTGGCAAATTCCTAAGCACGTACCCCAACAAAAATCTGCCGGCTTTTCTGCTCTGCTTTTCCACTCTTCTGACATTCTCTGGAAAAAGTCAAATCAGGGCTTTAGTCTTCTGCATTTGAAAGAGTGTTTCAATCCAAAAACCCCTCCGATGGCTTTCTAGCCTGCCTGCAGGACTCGTACAGCTGCGCATGTGATTGTTTGAGGCCTCCTGACCGCAGGAGGCACAGGAAGCTTAAAACATCCTAGGAATGTAGGAGCTTCCGAAGGAGTCAAAATCTTTAGAATAGGACTGATTAAAGGTTTCATTTTTTGGGTCAATGCTTGCTGCCAAATTTTCATATCCTTTATTTTTAGATATAGTTGGTATATAGAAAAACAAGTAGTAGACCTGGTATTAGCAACATTAGATCTTTGAGTTAAGTACCTTCTTTGTTATATCCCACTGCCACCTTTGTTCTATAGAGATGTAACTTTAATGCTTTAAGGAGATGCAGATTAAAAAAAAAAACACTTCAGGGGAAACAAAATTAACATTCATTAAGGAAGAGAGCCAAAAAGTGTTAACAAGACTCTTGGCCAAAAGATAATGTAAATCACCTGAGACCTTTTGTATACAAACTGATATACGGAAAGAATCTGGGTTGTGAACGCTACATAATTTTGTGTTACCCATTGATCTCCGTGTTTTATCAAAAGTATAAAAGGCCTTCTGAACAATAAAGGATGGGGGCCAGTTTCTCGAACTAGTCTCTCGGCCTGGTTTCTTGGGACTCTGGCTCCCCCCATGTCTCTCTCTCTCTCTTCTTCTCTCCCCTTCCCTCTCTCTGCTGCTTTACTTTAACTTCAGGCTGAATCTCCATCTGGGGCGCGGAGGCTCGCCAGGTCTACTTACTTGCCCCGGCTGTTAAGACCCGCACGAAAGGGAGCTTAAGGCGAGGCACCCTTAGATATTCAAGCGTGAGCCGGTGGCCCAACGTAGATGGTGCAAATTCCTTGTCTGGAATTTTATTGGCCTTCCGCGTAAACCAAGCTATTCAGCCCTCTTCCTCCACTTAATCTTCTTACTACACTATAGTTTCTTAATCTAATCTTACATTAATAAACAAACAAGTCTTTCCACGCCAACGCCGTCCACCCTTCGAATTCCCTGGATCCACCGGGGCTGGACCCCGGCAGGCACCGACTCCACACAAGGTCTTAGGCCCTGGCATCGACGGGAGAGGAATCCCGAGAGGCCCCCGAGCAACTCGCAAGGGGACTGGCCTTTCCTGAGGCCACCAGAGCGGGTCCCAGCGGTCCCCGTCGTAAGGCGAGAGCACGTACCGCAACTCGAAAAAATCCAGGAGATTCTCCCCTCCAGGGGAGATGAGGCCCATTTCCGCTAAGGCGTCTCGACTCTAGACACACCTAACCTCTGGAATTCCAAAGGATCCTTCACACCCTTGCTGCAACTCAAGAAGTTCCCCAACATACCCGTCTCCACTCGAGAGGAAGCACGAGAGTCACGCCCACATCCAGAGGAGCCCCGTTTCTGCCTCCAAGTTCGAGAGGAGGGATCCTTTTGCTGCGTGGTCGGGAAAGAATTCCCGGCGTTCCCGTCGCATCTCAAGAGGAGGCGCTGTCCACAGGAAAGGCGACGAGGAACTCCAGGGTCGTGCCACCATTCCCAGAGTCCCCCAGATGTCTCAGTCCATTCCAGGGAAGCCTGTTTCCCCGGCACTGCCTCGACTTTCAAACCGAGGATCGACTGACACCACGGTGGCACGTGGGACATCACTGGGGGAAAGCATCGTTGGAAAGCCTGGTGGGAAAGCCTGGTGGGAAAGCCTAATGGGAAAGCCTCGAGGGAAAGCCACAGATCCCTTGATCCAAGCGAAGGGAAGCGTGACACTGCTGCTACAGCTCGGGAGGAAAGCGCACTTGCATGTCCACACTCGAGACCAGGACTGACTCCCCTGGGGAGACTACAGAAGTACCCCAAGATCCATGTCAGCCCTGGAGAGGAATCCTCAGGTTCCGGCACAGACTCCACACAAGGACTTAGGCCCGGCATCGAGGGGAGAGGAATCCCGAGAGGCCCCGAGCAACTCGTATGGGGACCTGCCTTTCCTGAGGCCACCAGAGCGGGATCCTGATGTCCCGTTGTAAGTCGAGAGCACCTGCGCAACTCGAGAAAATCCAGGAGGTTCTCCCTTCCAGGCGAGATGAGGCCTTTCGCTGAGGATCTCTGAGGCTAATCACACCAAACCTCTGGAACTTCCAAAGGGCCCTTCACACACTTGCCTAAAAATAAAGAAGTTCGCGACATACCCGTCTCCACTCGAGAGGAAGCACGAGAGTCCCGCCCACATTAGAGGAACCCCGTTCCGCCTCCTAGCACGAGAGGAGGTATCCTTTGCCTGATTGGTCGGGAAAGAATTCCGGCTGTTCCCGTCGCATCTCAAGAGGAGGCACTCTCCACAGGAAAGGCGAGCGGAACTCCAGGGTCGTGCCACAATTCCAGAGTCCCCCAGATGTCTCAGTCCATTCCAGGGAAACCTGTTCCCTACACTGCCTCGAATTTCAGGACGAGGATCCACTCACACCACGGTGGCACGTGGGAAAGCCCTTTGGGAAATCCTTGAGGGAAAGCCACAGATCCGCTTGATCCATGCGAAGAGAAGCGTGACACTGCTGCTACAGCTCAGGAGGAAAGCGCACCTGCATGCCCCACTCGAGACGAGGACTGACTTCCCCTGGGGAGACTCCAGAAGTACCCCAAGATCTATGTCAGCACTGGAGAGGAATCCTCAGGTTCCGGCACCGACTCCACACAAGGTCTTAGGCCCCGGCATCGACGGGAGAGGATTCCGAGATGCCCGAGCAACTCGCATGGGGACTGGCCTTTCCTGAGGCCACCAGAGCGGGTCCCTGAGTTCCCCGTCCTAAGTCCGAGCACCTGCTGCAACTTGAGAAAATCCAGGAGTTCTCCCTTCCAGGCGAGATGAGGAACATTTCCGCTGAGGTGTCTCAAGGCTAATCACACCTAACCTCTGGAACTTACAAAGGGTCCTTCACACCCTTGCTGCAACTCAAGGAGATCCCCAACATACCCGTCTCCATTCGAGAGGAAGCACGAGAGTCCCGCCCAAATTCAGAGGAGCCCCGTTTCCGCCTCCTAGCTCGAGAGGAGGGATCCTTTCCCTCAGTGATCGGGAAAGATTACCAGTGTTCCCGGCGCATCTCAAGAGGAGGCGATCTCCACAGGAAAGGCGAGAGGAACTCCAGGGTCGTACCACCATTCCAGAGTCCCCCAGATGTCTCAGTCCATTCCAGGGAAACCTGTTTTCCCTGCACTGCCTCTACTTTCAAGCCGAGGATGGACTCACACCACGGTGGCACGTGGGACAGCCCTGTGGGAAAGCCTCGTGGGAAAGCCTCGAGAGAAAGCCTCGTGGGAAAGCCTCAAGGGATGCCACAGTTGCTTTGATTCACGCGAAGGGAAGCGAGACACTGCTGCTACAGCTCGGGAGGAAAGCGCACGTGCATGCCCCCACTCGAGACGAGGACTGACTCCCCTGGGGAGACTCCAGAAGTAGCCCAAGATCCACGTCAGCACTGGAGAAGAATCCTCACATTCCTCACCGACTCCAAACAAGGTTTTAGGCCCCGGCATCGACGGGAGAAGAATCCCGAGAGGCCCCGAGCAACTAGCATGGGGACTGGCCTTTCCTGAGGACATCAGAGCGGGTCCCTGAGGTCCCCGCATAAGTCGAGAGCAACTGCCGCAACTCGAGAAAATCCAGGAGGTTCTCCCCTCCAGGCGAGATGAGGCCCGTTTCCTCTGTGGCGTCCCCAGGCTAATCACACCTAACCTCTGGAACTTCCAAAAACGTCCTTCACATCCTTGCTGCAACTCAAGAAGTTCCCCGACATACCCGTCTCCACTCGAGAGGAAGCACGAGAGTCCCGCCCACATCCAGAGGAGCCCCGTTTCCGCCTCATAGCTCGAGAGGAAGGATCTTTCCCTGTGTGGTCGGGAAAGAATTCCCGGCGTTCCCGTCGCATCTCAAGAGGAGGCGCTCTCCACAGGAAAGGAGAGAGGAACTCCAGGGTCGTGCCACCATTCCCAGAGTCCCCCAGATGTCTCAGTCCATTCCAGGGAAACCTGTTTTCCCTGCACTGCCTCGACTTTCAAGCCGAGGATCGACTCACACCACGGTGGCACGTGGGACAGCCCTGTGGGAAAGCCTCGGGAAAGCCTCATGGGAAAGCCTCGAGGGAAAGCCCCAGTTGCTTGATCAACCCGAAGGGAAGTGTGACACTGCTGCTACAGCTCGGGAGGAAAGCGCACGTGCATGCCCCAACTCGAGACGAGGACTGATTCCCCTGGGGAGACTCCAGAAGTACCCCAAGATCCACGTCAGCACTGGAGAGGAATCCTCACGTTCCGGCACCGACTCCAAACAAGGTCTTAGGCCCCGGCATCGACGGGAGAGGAATCCCGAGAGGCCCCGAGTAACTAGCATGGGGACTGGCCTTTCTGAGGATATCAGAGCGGGTCCCTGAGTCCCCGTCATAAGTCGAGAGCACCTGCCACCAACTCGAGAAATCCAGGAGGTTCTCCCCTCCAGGCGAGATGAGGCCCATTTCCCTGAGGCGTCCCCAGGCTAATCACACCTAAACTCTGGAACTTCCAAAACGTCCTTCACATCCTTGCTGCAACTCAAGAAGTTCCCCGACATACCCGTCTCCACTCGAGAGGAAGCACGAGAGTCCCGCCCACATCCAGAGGAGCCCCGTTTCCGCCTCATAGCTCGAGAGAAGGGATCTTTCCCTGCATGGTCGGGAAAGAATTCCGGGTTCCCGTCGCATCTCAAGAGGAGGCGCTCTCCACTGGAAAGGATAGAGGAACTCCAGGGTCGTGCCACCATTCCCAGAGCCTTCCAGATTTCTCAGTCCATTCCAGGGAAACCTGTTTTCCCTGCACTGCCTCGACTTTCAAGCCGAGGATCGACTCACATCACGGTGGCACGTGGGACAGCCCTGTGGGAAAGCCTGGTGGAAAGCCTGTGGGAAAGCCTCATGGAAAGCCTCGAAGGAAAGCCACAGATCCCTTGATCCACGCAAAGGAAGCGTGTGACAAGCTGCTACAGCTCGGGAGGAAAGCGCACGTGCATGCCCCCACTCGAGACGAGGACTTTCTCCCCTGGGGAGACTCCAGAAATCCCCCAAGCTCCATGTCAGCACTGGAGAGGAATCCTCAGGTTCCGGCACCGACTCCAAACAAGGTCTTAGGACCCGGCATCGACGGGAGAGGAATCCCAAGAGGCCCCCGCTTCTCGCATGGGGACTGGCCTTTCCTTTCCTGAGGTGGAGCGGGTCCCTGAGGTCCCCGTCGGAAGTCGAGAGCACCTGCCACGTAGCACCTGTGCCAACTCGAGAAAAT
>NW_017212294.1:0-38261 GCF_001704415.2 Capra hircus
GATGCTTGATATACAAGTAAAAGAAAATGGGAGTATCATCCCAGAATGTGTCAAAAGGCAACTCTTTGGTAGTCCAAAATGGCCACCCTGGCAGGCTACCATGGGGTCGCAAATAGTCTGACACTACTGAGCAACTGAACAAGGACCTTCACACACAGCAGAGTGAGCTCAAAAAAACAAATCTAAACCTGTGACTTTCTTCCTACAGATTCTTCAGTGACTTCCAGTAGCTTTTGGAATAAAGTCCTAAATCCTAGACCTTGTAGAAATCAGCCTCTGTCTGGCATCACCCCTCTTTGTTTCCTGTGTCCCAGTCACACTGGCTGGCTTTCTGTTCACTAAATATCTTCCTGCCTCAGAGCCAGCACTCAGGCTCTTCTCTCTGCTTACAAAATTCTTCCATTTTCCACCTTGCCAATCCTAAGTGTTTCTTCCTCATGGAGACCTCGTCTGTTTTCTTGATGTAGGTCAAGACTTCTGTTGAATCTTCTCTTAGCACCAGGCCTGTTTCAGAGCACATATAACAATAGTGATGTTAAAATTCTGGATGTAATTGGCCGGTTGGCTGCTGGATTGTAAGCTCCGTCATGTTCACTGCTCTATTCCCAGTTTGGGACACACGGTTGATTCTCACTAAATTTTGACTGAATGAAAGAAAAAAGAAAACTGTTCTTGCTTCAATCAGCTATTTGTTTACATGTGCATGCATGAGTGCATAGATATGTAACTCCATGGTTTTAACATCATCTCATAAATATTCTTTATGCTTTGTAGGCAGTTGCACTTGTATCTTAAGTATATTCCATGACCTTAAGTTTTTTCTACCTCATCACATGAAATAGTAGTAAGATTACTGACATTGTGTGGATTAGCAGGGAGAGGGGTAATTCTGTATAGTGACTGTTTTGCTGTTCCATTGCACTTCAGCTTCCTTGGACTTGTTTCCTGTATTCTCTGGGAACTCTCTTGTGTATGGTCTTTTACACTGTTACTTAACTGTTTAATTCCTTCCGTTCAGTTATCTCTCCCAACCACCTGAACTCAAGTGCTGTTGCCTCATTTCTGAACTATTTAACTTGAGTAATTTCTTAGAGTGAACAGAGTTTTCTCCTCAGTAAGGTGGACACAGATCTTTCTCTAACGTGCTGTTATGTTGATGAGAAGTTCATAGTGTGTAAAGTGTTTAGAGTAATGCTTAGTGTGTATAAAGTGTTGAGACACCTTTGGTCAGTGTGATGATGTCATCCTCATCACAGTGTGTGTTCTTTTAAAGCCACTGTGGACTTTGTTGTCTCTGAAGACACCAGTCTTGCTGTAACTCATCTAGATAGTGAATGTCACTCAGTGTGTCGAATGTAACACTTCTGCATAGACAACCCACTGTTGATTGTAATTTGTTTTTCATGTCCACACATATGACAGATTCAAGTTGATCAGAGGATATCATCATCTTCATGAAAAAACAGGAAATTAGAGACCACCAATTTGCTCCAAATAGATTTGCATGGATCTATCAGAATATTACTTCAGGTGAATTGACCTTACCTATCTCACTTCTCCTCCTTTTCTGTGAAAATAAGAACCCTTCTCAGGGCCCGTTGGTGAAATGTGTTTTCATTTCAGACACAGTTGACTTTCAAGGATGTGTTCATAGATTTCACTCCTGAGGTATGGGAATGTCTGAACCCTGCCCAGAGGACCTTGTACAAGGACGTGATGGTGGAGACCCTCAGGATCCTGCTGTCTGTGGGTGAGGATCACTTCCTTCTGAAGTGGTGGTATACTTTGGGGTACCTCTGCATGTTCCCTCTGTGTCTCTTGGGAGCCGCTGTTTTTCTTACTGAGATCAAAGCCTTGTTGACTCTCTCATGTAAGCCTTCATGATTGGCATCGGGAGTTCAGACTTGTCCTTTCTTCAGGTGACCTGCCCACTGTGTGATACACAAGGAGTTTTCCCCATGCTTGAGTGTTTATAAAGCAGATTTCAAACTTGTGAAGGATTGAACCCATGCCTCCTGTATTTGCAGGCATAGAACCACCAGGATGTTAAGGAAATTAAATAAATTGTCGTGTTGAGGCTTCAAGACAAAGCAGTGCATTCCTCTGCCCTTCCTTCTAACCTGTCTGGACACACCCTGACTGTGAGTACCCTGACTGCTTGCTGTGAGTGCAAGGCTTGTGGTACCATAAATAAGTTAGGGGACAAATCTTGAGTTTGTTCAGCCCTTGGAGGGGCTCTGACCAACCAAGCCCCAGGCTTAGCAGCATCCAAGTTTTATAAGATGAAACGAACAGCATTAAGATGAAACCAGAGCTGCTGTTTGCTCACAGATTGATGATGATATCAGTTCATGTCCTGGGATTGTAAGCAGTAACCTCAAACTGCAATCTTTGAAGTCTCACCCACAGAGTGGACACACTGCCTGGGACGTTTTCCCAATTGAGACTCCAGATGTGCTGTGTCCTAGGACTTCCCAGTGCTGTTTGAGTCTGGATGTTGGTCAGAAGCCAATTTGATGATATATCCTCTGGTGTTTCTATTTCTCTTTGCTTTAAATGGTAGTATATTGAGAGTCAGCTAAATAATTCTATCTGTGTTGTGTATTATTTATTTGTATAGGGATTCCCTGGTTTCTCAGATGGCAGAGAGTCTGTGTGCAATGCAGGGAGACCCATATTTCGATCCCTGGGTTGAGAAGATTCTCCTGTAGAAGGAAATGGCAACCCACTCCAGTATTCTTGCCTTGAAAACCTCGTGGCTGGTGGGCTACAGTCCATGGGGTCACTAAGAGTCAGACATGAGTGAACACCTTCACTTTCACTTTTTTCATTTGTATAGAACACATGGCTTATTTTGTTAACAAATCCTTTGACCCTGAGATGAAAGTGAAAACTTTTGGCAAAACATTAATTGGTGCTGTGAGTAGGATTTGTGAGACAAAATGCCACTCTGTAAGAAAAGAAGAGATTAAGATTGATGAAGTTTTTATTCTGAGATGGGAAGGTTCATCTTTACTCATTAGCTAATAAATGGGATGTATTCACTGGATTATGTGAGAATTGGGACCTTAAATTCAGTGGGCTGAACCCTTAGAAGTTACTGAATGTTCGTGACTCTCACCCCTTGAGAAAGGATAAGAATCTGCCCTGCTGGATGAGAGGCTGGATCCTCCTCTCTCCTACTGTGAAGTACATAAAGCTAACTTAAAATTGTCTGAAGAGAAGTTACAAGTGGAAACAGAATTATGCAATTAGTGAGGATGATTGTCTACATTACAATGTCAAATTATATTTTAGCTAATCAAATCCTCAGTTTTTAAGTTGGCTCTCTATTGAGCTAGCCCACAGCTCCAATAGTGTCCCCTATTGCCCTTTCTCTCTCCATTCTATATCTTGTTGTGGCCTTTCACACCTCCCAACCCTTCTGTCTCCCTCTCATCAGCTGGTCCCCTTCTAACTTCCCCTGTCTCTCAGTGGGGAGGATGAGCCCAGCTTCCCCCACTCCTACCCCCACTCTAGGAAGTTTCTTTACCCCTTCAGATTCTTCTGATCAAACCAATACCCCCATCTCCCCAGAGCAACAATCCAAGATTCTTATCAGCCCATCTGTCCCTGTTATCACAGTCAATTTGAGCACTATTCGGTCTGTATTTTAGCCATGAAACTATGACTGCAGAAAGGAAAATAGCTTTTTTGATACAGGATGGCCATGTTCTTCTTTAGACTCTGGAGAAACATAACTCCTATGAGTCTACTGCCTTTATTTGTAAAATTGGAATATTAGTGCTGTTAGGGTTGCATAGAATATTGCCTCTTTTACGGGAAAGATCAGGAATATTTTGGTGTTTTTTTTTTTTTTTGGCTGCAGCATGCGACAGGCAGTTGGGATCTTAGTTCCCCATTCATGGATGGAATCTGTGCCCCCTACAGTGGAAGCGCAGAGTCCTAGCCGTTATAGCACCAGTGAATTTCCCTCAAAGATTACTTTCGGGTAAAAAACATATTAACTTTTTGTCATGCTTATTGTGACATGTCCCTTTGTCTACATTACATCATGTATGTTGTTAATTTGCATTTTATTCCTGACAGTGTTGTCTCTGACTCTGGGTAATAAGTTTTCAAAGTATATTCCTTTCTTGTGATAAGAATACATTTTTTTAAAAAATTGTTTTTTATTCATTTTTGGTTGTGCTGGGTCTTTGTTGTGATTTGGGCTTCTCTCTACTTCTGGCAAGCAGGTTCTACTCTCTGGTTACAGTGTGCAGGTTTCTCACTGCAGTGCCTTCTCTTGTTTGTAGTGTGTGGGCTCTAGGTGCCCAGGCTGCAGTAGTTACAGGTGCCAGGCTCTAGAGCATAGGCTTAGCTACTCCGAGGCATGTGTGGTCTCCCCAGACCAGCACTTGAACCTATATGCCCTGCATTGGCAGGTGCATTCTTAACCCCTGAGCCACCAGGGAACCCCAAAGCATGTTCCTTTACATGTTTGTTGGGGCCAGTGAACTGGATAAGTTGAGGTTACTGTATAGATAGGGAATTGCGGTATTGAATGACTATTGTGTAAGTAGAGACTATTTCATTTACCTGATTTTTTAAATTTACAGATGGTGATCTTTCTGAATGTATTATCCAGTGTAACTGGTATGAACTACTTGTTAATGTCATCATTTAGCCTATACATCAATATACTGATAGATTTATAACAGATATTTATAAAAGTGTATTTTGTTTTGGTTTTAAATCATATGAAGAAACTCCTTGGTGGTCCAGTGGCTAGAATTCAGCACTTTGAACTGCTTGGGCATAGGTTCACTCCCTGGTCGTGGAATCAAAATCCCAAAAGGGATGTGGATATGACAAAAAAAAAAAACTGTTTTAAATGAATCCTTTATTTCCTAATGCTGTGTTTGTTGTGCCAATTGTAAACTGCCCTTTTGTTCTTTTTTTGTTCCATTGCCTAAGTCATGTTTGAAACTTTGCAACCCCATGAACTACAGCACTCCAGGCTTCCTCTGTGCTTCACTATTTCCCTGAGTTTGCTCAAACTCATGTCCGTTGAGTCAGTGATGCTATCCAACCATCTCATCCTCTGTTGTCACCTTTTCCTTCTGCCCTTGACCTTCCCCAGCATCAGTGTCTTTTCCAGTGAGTCAGCTCTTTGCATCAAGGAGTCTAAGTATTAGAACTTCAGCTTCAGCATCAGCCCTTCCAATGAATATTCAGGGTTGACTTCCTTCAGGGCTGACTGGTTTTATCTCCTTGCAGTCCAAGGGACTCTGAAGAGCCTTCTCCAGCACCAACAGTTCGAAATCATCAATTCTTTGGCAGGCTGCCACCGGCGCACTAAGCGCGGGTGGCTGCGACCGGCGCACTAAGCGTGGGCGAGAGGAGCTACCTGACGTCCGAGGTCAGGGGCAGAAGCCGGGAGGACCCCATGCCTGAAGGGTGGTGGCCAAGAGGAGTTACCGCACATCCAGAGGTCAGGGGCAGCGGCCGAGAGTGCTAGGCTGCGACAGCGCAGGAACAGCCGAGAGGAGCCACTGTGCGTTCAAGGCCAGGGGCAGCAGCCGAGAGGAGCTACCTCCAGTCCAAGGTCAGGGGCGGCAGATGGGAGGAGCTACCCTGGGTCCCAGGCCAGAGGCAGTGCCGAAAGGAAGCTACCCAGCCTCCGAGATCAAGGGCGGCCAGGAGGAGCCACCCCACGTCCAGGGTCAGGGGCAGCGGCTGGGAGGAGCCACCCCAAACCCGAGGCCAGGGGAGGCGGCCGGGAGGAGGAAACCCCAAGTGCAAGGAGTAGTGGCTACGCGGGCGCCAGGAGGGCCTAGAGGAGCTATCCCATGTTGAAGGTCAGGAAGGGCAGCAGTGAGGAGATACCCCTCATCCAAAGTAAGGAGCAGTGGCTGCACTTTGCTGGAGCAGCTGTGAAGAGATAACCCATGCCCAAGGTAAGAGAAACCCAAGTAAGATGGTAGGTGTTGCAAGAGGGCATCAGAGGGCAGACACACTGAAACCATACTCACAGAAAACTAGTCAATCTAATCACACTAGGACCACAGCCTTGTCTAACTCAATGAAACTAAGCCATGCCGGTGGGGCAACCCAAGATGGGTAGGTCATGGTGGAGAGGTCTGACAGAATGTGGTCCACTGGAGAAGGGAATGGCAAACCACTTCAGTATTCTTGCCTTGAGAACCTCATGAACAGTATGAAAAGGCAAAATGATAGGATACTGAAAGAGGAACTCCCCAGGTCAGTGGGTACCCAACACACTACTGGAGATCAGTGGAGAAATAACTCCAGAAAGAATGAAGGGATGGAGCCAAAGCAAAAACAATACCCAGCTCTGGATGTGACTGGTGATAGATGCAAGGTCCGATGCTGTAAAGAGCAATATTGCATAGGAACCTGGTAATGTCAGGTCCATGAATCAAGGCAAATTGGAAGTGGTCAAACAAGAGATGGCAAGAGTAAACGTCGACATGCTAGGAATCAGCGAACTAAAATGGACTGGAATGGGTGAATTTAACTCAGATGACAATTATATCTACTACTGTGGGCAAGAATCCCTCAGAAGAAATGGAGTAGCCATCATGGTCAACAAAAGAGTCCGAAATGCAGTACTTGGATGCAATCTCAAAAACGACAGAACGATTTCTGTTCGTTTCCAAGGCAAACCATTCAATATCATGGTAATCCAAGTCTGTGCCCCAACCAGTAATGCTGAAGAAGCTGAAGTTGAACTGGTTCTATGAAGACCTACCAGACCTTTTAGAACTAACACCCCAAAAAGATGTCCTTTTCATTATAGGGGACTGGAGTGCAAAAGTAGGAAGTCAAGAAACACCTGGAGTAACAGGCAAATTTGGCCTAGGAGTGTGGAATGAAGCAGGGCAAAGACTAATAGAGTTTTGCCAAGACAATGCACTGGTCATAGCAAGCACCCTCTTCCAACAACACAAAAGAAGACTCTACACATGGACATCACCAGATGGTCAAACCAAAGTCAGATTGATTATATTCTTTGCAGCCAAAGATGGAGAAGCTCTATACAGTCAACAAAAACAAGACCAGGAGCTGACTGTGGCTCAGATCATGAACTCCTTATTACCAAATTCAGACTTAAATTGAAGAAAGTAGGAAAACTGCTAGAAAATTCAGGCATGACCTAAATCAAATCCCTTATGATTATACAGTGGAAGTGAGAAATAGATTTCAGAGCCTAGATCTGATAGATAGAGTGCCTGATGAACTATGGAATGAGGTTCGTGACATTATACAGGAGACAGGGATCAAGACCATCCCCATGGAAAAGAAATGGCAAAAAAGCAAAATGGCTGTCTGGGGAGGCCTTACAAATAGGTGTTAAAAGGAGAGAGGTGAAAAACAAAGGAGAAAAGGAAAGATATATGCATCTGAATGCAGAGTTCCAGAGAATAGTAAGAAGAGATAAGAAAGCCTTCTTCAGAGATCAGTGGCAAAGAAATAGAGGATAAGAACAGAATGGGAAAGACTAAGAGATCTCTTCAAGAAAATTAGAGATACCAAGGGAACATTTCATGCGAAGATGGCCTTGATAAAGGACAGAAATGGTCTGGACCTAACAGAAGCAGAAGATATTAAGAAGAGGTCGGCAAGAATACACAGAAGAACTGTACAAAAAAGATCTTCACGACCCAGATAATCACGATGGTGTGATCACTCATCTAAAGCCAGACATCCTGGAAAGTGAAATCAAGTGGGTGTTAGAATGCATGACTACAAACAAAGCTAGTGGAGGTGATGGAATTCCAGTTGAGCTAGTTTCAAATCCTGAAAGATGATGCTGTGAAAGTGCTGCACTCAATATGCCAGCAAATTTGGAAAACTCAGCAGTGGCCACAGGACTGGAAAAGGTCAGTTTTCATTCCAATCCCAAAGAAAGGCAATGCCAAAGAATGCTCCAGACTACTGCCACAATTGCACTCATCTCACATGCTAGTAAAGTAAATGCTCAAAATTCTCCAAGCCAGGCATTCAGCAATACGTGAACCGTGAACTCCCTGATGTTCAAGCTGGTTTTAGAAAAGGCAGAGGAACCAGAAATCAAATTGCCAACATCCGCTGGGTCATGGAAAAAGCAAGAGAGTTCCAGAAAAACATCTATTTCTGCTTTATTGACTATGCCAAATGCCTTTGACTGTGTGGATCACAATAAACTGTGGAAAATTCTGAAAGTGATTGGAATACCAGATCACCTGACCTGCCTCTTGAGAAATCTGTATACAGGTCAGGAAGCAACAGTTAGAACTGGGCATGGAACAACAGAACTGGTTCCAAATAGGAAAAGGAGTACATCAAGGCTGTATATTGTCACCTGCTTATTTAACTTATATGTAGAGTACATCATGAGAAACGCTGGACTGGAAGAAACACAAGCTGGAATCAAGATTGCCAGGAGAAATATCAATAACCTCAGATATGCAGTTGATACCATTCCTTATGGCAAAAAGTGAAGAGGAACTATAAAGCCTCTTGATGAAAGTGAAAGTGGAGAGTGAAAAAGTTGGCTTAAAGCTCAACATTCAGAAAACGAAGATCATGGCATCCGGTCCCATCACTTCATGGGAAATAGATGGGGAAACAGTTGGAAACAGTGTCAGACTTTATTTTTGGGGCTCCAAAATCACTGCAGATGGTGACTGCAGCCATGAAATTAAAAGACGCTTACTCCTTGGAAAGAAAAGTTATGAGCCAACCTAGATAGCATATTCAAAAGCAGAGACATTGCCGACTAAGGTCCGTCTAGTCAAGGCTATGGTTTTCCCTGTGGTCATGTATGGATGTGAGATTTGGACTGTGAAGAAGGGTGAGCACCGAAGAATGGATGCTTTTGAACTGTGGTGTTGGAGAAGACTCTTGAGAGTCTCTTGGAGTGCAAGGAGATCCAACCAGTCCATTCTGAAGGAGATCAGCCCTGGGATTTCTTTGGAAGGAATGATGCTAAAGCTGAAACTCCAGTACTTTGGCCACCTCATGCGAAGAGTTGACTCAGTGGCAAAGAGTCTGATGCTGGGAAGGATTGGGGGCAGGAGGAGAAGAGGACGACAGAGGATGAGATGACTGTTTGGCATCACTGACTGGTTGGACGTGAGTCTGAGTGAACTCCAGGAGTTGGTGATGGACAGGGAAGCCTGGCGTGCTGTGATTTATGTGGTTGCAGAGTCGGACACAACTCAAACTGAACTGAACTGAAAGAGTCGGACACGCTGAGTGACTGAACTGAACTGAACAGAACAGCCTTCTTTATGGTTCGAGTCTCACATCCATACATGATGACTGGAAAAACCATTAGCTTTGACTCTATGAACATTTTTTGGCCAAAAGTGATGTCTCTGATTTTTAATATGCTCTGCTAGTTATGCCATAGGTTTTTTTCCCAAGGAGTAAGCATCTTTTTAATTTCATAGCTGCAGTCACCATCCATGTTTTCAAGCCCAAGAACATAAAATCTGGCAGTGTTTCCTTTTTTGCCCCCCATCTATTTGCCGTCAAGTGATAGGACAAGATGCCATGGTCTTATTGTTTTGAATGGTGTGTTTGAAGCCAGCTTTTTTTACTGTTTTCTTTCACCTCATCAAGAGGCTGTTTAATTCCTCTTTGCTCTCTGCCATTAAAGTGGAATCATGTGCATATGTGAGATTGTTGATACTTCTCCTGGCAATCTTGATTCCAGCTTGGGTTTAATCCAACCCAGCATTTTGCATAATGTACTCTGCATATAAGTTAAATAAGCAGGCTGACAATATACAGCCTTGACATACTGCTCTCTCAGTTTTGAACCAGTTAGTTGTTCCACATCTGGTTCTAACTTTTGCTTCTTGTCCTGCATACAGGTTTCTCAGGAGACAGGTAAGTTGGGTTATTCCCATCTCTTTCAGAAACTGCTCTTTAGTTTTTACATTATTCATTATTTAGTTTCTTTTGGAATATTTACCATTACAATATATTGTCTAGTCTTTGCATGCATACTCAGTCTTTCAGAGGTATCGGACTCTTTGTGGCCCCCATGGACTGTAGCCTGCCAGGCTTCTCTGTCCTATGGAATTTCTTGCAGGCAAGAATACTGGAGTGGGTTGCCATTTCTGTCTCCAGAGGTTCATCCAGATCCAGGGATTGAACTCTAGTCTTTTGCATCTCCTGTAGTGGCAGGTGGATTATTTACCACGGAGAAACCTGCCAAGCCCTGTCTGTTCTTTAGCATGTAATTATGTATAAGTATGGGTATATTGTGTATAATGTATTTTTTTTCCTCCTCAATTTATGAGACAATAGTATGTTTACTACCAATTAAAGCCAAGTAGGGGCTTCCCTGGTAGCTCAGAGGTCAAAGCGTCTGCCTGCAATGTGGGAGACCCAGGTTCAATCCCTGGGTTGGGAAGATCCCCTGGAGAAGGAAATGGCAACCCACTCCAGTATTCTTGCCTGGAGAATCCTGGTGGGCTACAATCCACGGGGTCACAAAGAGTCGGACAGGACTGAGTGACTTCAAAAAAAAAAAAAAGAGCCAAGTAGAGTGTGCTTTGGGGTCATGGTGTGATAATACCCTTTTCTTTGAGAGCTGACATAGGTTTCAACTACATGAATGTTTTTGTCATTGTGTGTTTGAAACTAGCCTACTGTAAAACTAATTTGAATTACAAGGTGATCACTTTTTTTTAATTTTTTAAAATTTTATTTATTTATGTGGCTGTGCTGGGTCTTTGTTGCTGCACGAGGTTTTCTCTGTTTGTGTAGAGCAGGTGCTACTCTATAGTTGTGGTGTGTGAGCCTCTCATTGCCGTTGTCTTCTCTTATTTTGGAACACAGGCTCTAGGTTGTGATGGCTTGTGTAGTTGTAGCATATGGGCTCAATAGTTGTGGCTACCCAGGCTCCCAAGCATAGGCTTAATAGTTGTAGCTCATGGGCTTAGTTGCTCCACAGCATATGGGATCTTCCCAGGTAAGGGACTAAATCCATGTTTCCTGCATTGGCAGGTGGATTCTTTCCCTCTGAGCTACCAGGGAAGCCCAATTACTCTTTCTTTATTAAACACTATTCCTTTAGTGTTTCTTTTATTTTGAAAATCATCACTGGGAAGATTCATAATTCTGTTCAGGATGGGTATTACTTTAGGTGTAAGATCATGTGTTCAACATGAAAGAATTTATTTATGAATTATAATTAATAGGATACTTATGGTTCTTTATATCTTGTAGATATGTCTGATACACATATAAGCCAGAAATTAGCGACAAAAGGTAAACAGTGATAAAGAAGTATTTCACACAGTGATGTTGGGAAGACCTGAAAGCCATGAAATCACAGATTTTTCCCTTAGAGAGATCCAGGAAAATTTGCATGAATTTGAGTGTCAGGGGAGAGATGATGAAAGAAATTACAAAGGAATGTCTATTACCCAGAACAAAAATCTCACTAATGAAAGTGATCGGCACAGTAGAATTGCAGTGGGAAATAAGCATGTTGAAAACAGGCATGGATCAAGCTTTCAAGATGAACTGCAGATACTTCAACCTGAAGGGAAAACATTTGAATGTATTCAAGTTGTGAGGAGTATCAACAGTAGCACCTCAGATTTGCCACTTCAGAGAACTCCTAGTTTCTGCACCAGCATTTCGGATATATGTGAGAGTGCTGTTATGCAGCCCTTCAGCACTGGCACAAGACCAGGAAGCACACAGAGGAAAACCTTACAAATGTACTGAGTGTGCCATGACCTTTGTTCAGGACTCGGAACTCACTGGACATCAAAGGATCCATAGAGAGAAACCATATAAATGTGATATATGTGGAAAGGCCTTTAGTCAAAATGCAAGACCTATGGTTCATCGGAGAATTCATACTGAAGAGAAACCCTATAAATAGGGTGAATATAGCAAAGCTCTCAGTGCACATTCAGTCTTTACTGATCATCAAGCAGTTCATACAGGAGAGAAACCATATAAATGTAATTTATGTGGCAAAGCCTTCGGTCACATGTCTTATTTTACAGTTCACTGGAGAATTTTATGTAATGAGTGTGGCAAAGCTTTTAGTGCAGATTCAGACTTAACTAGACATCAAGCAGTTCATACAGGAGAGAAACCATATAAATGTGACCTATGTGGAAAAGCCTTTAGTCAAAATGCAACACTTACAGTTCATAGGAGAATTCATAGTGGAGAGAAACCATATAAATGTGATATATGTAGCTGGTGCTTTACTCGAAATGCACACATTGGGATTCATTGGAAAATTCATACTGGAGAGAAACCATATCAATGTGATGAGTGTGGAAAAGCTTTTAGTGCATTCAGACTTAAGTAAACATCAAGCACTTCATACAGGAGAGAAACCATATGAAATGTAATTTATGTGGCAAAGCCTTCAGTCTCAGGTCTTATTTTACACTCCATTAGAGAATTCACACTGGAGAGAAACCGTATCAGTGTGATGTATGTAGCCAGTGCGTTTAGTCGAAATTCATAGCTTAGGCATCATTCGGAGAATTCATGCTGGAGAGAAACCTTACAAATGTAATGAGTGTGGCAAAGCATTCAGTCAGAGTTCAGGCCTTAAAGCTCATCAGAGAATTCATACTTTAGAGAAACCATATAAATGTGATGAGTGTGGCAAAACTTTTAGTGCACATCCAGACTTAACTAACATCAAGCAGTTCACACAGGAGAGAATCCATATACATGTAATTTATGTGGCAAAGCCTTTCAGGTACAGGGCTTCCTTTGCAGTTCATCACAGAACTCATACTGGAGAGAAACCATACAAATGTGATGAGTGTGGCAAAGCTTATAGCGCACGTTCAACCTTTATTCACCATCAAGCAATACATATGGGAGAGAAACCATATAAACGTAATTTGTGTGGCACAGCCTTCAGATACAGGACCGACTTTTCAGTTCATCAGATTAATTCATAATGGAGAGTAACCTTACAAATGTCCTGAGTGTGGCAAAGTCTTTAGTAAGAGTCTAGTCCTTAGACAGTCAGAGAGTTCATACAAAAGAGAAACCATGTAAATATGATATGTGTGCCTTACTCAAATTGCACACCTTTGGAATTAATTGGAGAATTCATACTGGAGAAAAATCTCACAAATGTAATGAGTGGCAAAGCCTTTAGTGCATGTTCAGCCTTCACTGACCATTAGGCAGTTCATACAGGAGAGAAACTAGACATGTAATTTATGTGCAAAACCTTCAGTCACAGGAATCACTTTTCAGGTCTTCTGAGAATCCATACTACAGTGAAAACTTAACAAATGTGATGAATGCAGTAAAGCATATCATCTGTTTGACCCTCAGAAAAGTCACACTGGAGGAAAACCACACAAATATATGTGGCAAAGCTTTGATTCTGTGTTCAGACTTAAGTAACCATCAGGTAATTGATTCTGAATTGAGATCTTACCCACATCATGAATGTGGCAGGTGTTTGTTTTGGAAGGCATTCATTTCTTACAAAGCAAGAGAAAATTCATGCTGGAGAGAAGCCATACATTTAGAGTGCAGTCAATCTTAAGTGACCATAAGGTAATTCTTATGGAGAGAATCATATAAATGTAATGTGTGGCCGGAGTCTTCAGTAACAGGTCTCATCATTCACATCATCAGAGAATTCATAATGCAGAGACACCTTACAAACGGAAGATGGGGAACATACTGGAACAGTACTTTACAGATGCATTGGGGGTGGAAAAAGTTTCACCTTGAGTTGGATGCATTTGACAACAAGAGTCCATATTGAAGAGGAGTCATGGAAATGTGTGGGCAAGGGCTTTCTCCAGGCTCCGAGTGCACTAGACCTCAAATTACACGTCTTTCAGAGAAAGTACACAGATATAATGTGCGTGCTAAAACTTCAGCCTGAAGTTCAAATCTGTGAAACATGAAAGAATTTATATTGGAGAGCAAGCTTGTAGTTTTTTTCATCAGATATTCACACTTTGGGCATAATGAGGTAATTTATGCAGATCAGAAACTGAACAGATATACTGAATGTGAAAACAGTTCTAAGTAAACCAGTATGTCTTCAAGATTCACCAAGAAATTCATATTGGGGAGAATCCTTATAGATGTAATGAATTTGCTAAGTTTTTAGACCAGTTCTTAGTTCTCCAACATTAACCTCCAATACTATTGCAGAATAATTATATTAAATATATTGAAACTTATGGCATGTGGTGTATATTAAATATGTTGAAACTGAAGGACATGTAGGAAGATAGCCCAGTATCTTCAGTGTGTAAAGTATTTAATTAGTGGAGTTTTCTTGAGAAGGCCATATTACTATTGAGAGGGTAACAGGCAGGAAGGCCAGGGGTCTCCAAACGGAGGAAATAGGCTGCAAGTGTCAGACACGTTTATCTCTTTAAAGCAGCAGGAGGAAACAAGCAATATTTTTTTCCTTTTCTATACAAATTAAAAGCTTTCTCTTAAAATACTGTGTTGCTATAATGACACCTGGTTTCACCTGAAGTTAACTATTCTCAAACCTTGAGTTAACCAATGCATTTTTCTTATGGAAATGTTTGTCTTAAGCTATGTTAATGTACTGTGCATTTACCCTAGACTTTGTCTTCAAGTCAGTTCTGCCTAATGGCTCAGAACTTACTTGACAAACCAGTAAGTTTTACTCAGATATTGTTCCCCTAATCTATGTAAACAAAACTATCTGTATGGTAATCTGCCCTTCTACAAGATTCAAGTGGATCCTTTTATGGCCCTGGATGAATCATCTGGTGCCAGGATTATCCCAAAATACATCTTATGGATGAGGGGCCTGGTGCCATTCTGAGTTTTGAGACATTCCTTTCTTTCATTAACAGACTGCTAGTGACTATATAACATCCAGCTGAAGAGTAGCAGGGGGGTACTCTATCTGCCACCTTCTGATGCCTATGTCAGAAGCTTTCTCTAGCTCCTTGATACTTTAATAAAACTTTACTACACAAAAGCTCTGAGCGATCAAGCCTTGTTTCTGGTCCCGGATTGAATTCTTCTCCTCCGGAGGCCAAGAATCCGGTATCTTTTCGTGGTTCAGCAACAACGTTTCACTATGGCTTTTCTGCAGTAGTTTGAAAACCTTCTGTAGCTTTCTTACAGGGCCTTTCATGATGGTCTCTACAGAGGAATTAGTAAGATGTAGAGGCTAACCTGATTAAGTGTGGTTTATTCATATCCATCTTTCCTGAGAAAACATGGACACTGAATTATTCAATTCACTGGTGTGTGAATTGGCATCAGGTAAGGGCAGAGAATAATGTAAAACTGTGCCATAACTTACCATGCTTGTTACGTTCAGGGCACCCTTCCATACACAGACCACAGCATGTTGTAGGACTGGGTGCTATACTGTCTGACCATCGAGAGAGCAGTTATCTGAAGTGGAAATTTAATCAAAAGAAATCAAATAGTATATATATGTGTATGATTGACATTTAACTGCTGCCATTACCATTTGCTACTGTTTTATTCAGAATGTATCATGGATGTCCTCTTTTGATTCATAAAATGTAATCACTTTCTCCACAACCCTGGATAAATCATGTTCTTCCCACCAACAGGGTTTTATCGGACCTCAGTATTTTGTAACAGATGGTAACAACGCATTGTTAGGCTCTTGGGGCTGAAACAATCTATGAGAATTGCTTTCCACAATAGAACCAAAGATCACGCAATTTGGGAATTAAATATCCATAATTTGCACTTGAGTTACTCTGCTTCAGAACATTCAGATAGCTGTAATTAAAATACCATAGCAGTGCATTTTCAGACTCAAAATATATTTAAATAGAAAAAAATTGTGGAGTTCCCCAGCAGTCCAGTGGTTCAAACTCCACACTTCACTGCAGAAGGCACAGGTTTGATTCATGGTCAGGGAAGTAAGATTCTGTAAAATGCCAGGCAGCCCTCCGCCCCCTAAAAAAGTACAAAAATTTGAACTTAGAAATTTTAAAGATCTAATTGAAGTTGAATGATTCACGAATCAGGCAACACCCTATCTAGTTCGTTCAGAGGTGCTCAAAGGAACTGTACAACATGGAAGGCTTCCGTAGGTAGAAGCTAGATAGGACAAGAAAATTATTCGCAAACACATGGCTTCAGGTCTGGTCTCCTATCCAGGGGTGTAGGCAGGAGGAGAGTGTAGCCAGAGTCTTTCCCTGCAGATTACTGCACTAGTGTCCTGGAAATTCCAGTCAGTGACTCCTGGTCATGTTTTTAATCAGGCAGACACTGCAGTGCAGTGTTGGTTTGCCCTCCTGGAGGCAGTGACTCCACCTTGGGTCTGTCTCTTCTTTTTAACACAGCCTGAACCTTGCCATGCATCAGTGAATGTGCCCTGTATGAATAGGTGTCTTCATGTTCTTTCTGTATTGCTTGACATGAAGAGAAAATAAGCATATAGTTGTTTAGTCATGAAGTCATGTCTAACCCTGTGACCCATAGACTGTAGAGCGCCAGTCTCCTCTGTGGAATTTCCCAGGCAAGAATACTAGAGTGGGTTGCCATTTCCTCCTCCAGAGGATCTTCTTGACCCAGGGATCAAACCTTTGTCTCCTTCATTGACAGGCAGACTCTTTACTGCTGAGCCAGCTGGGAAGCCCCAAATAACAAGGTGAGTCTTTAAATTTTAATGATAGATATTCCAATTCTAGCATCAAGGCAGGAAAATGAAAAATACTCATTTTTGAAATGTCATTTGTACCACTCTACCTGAAAGTGAGAGATAAACGCTTGTAGTTGGGAAATTATTTTAAATTTTTATTATGTAAACTTTTTAGGTTTGTTTTGAAAGGCATGAAACGGTTTTTTTCTTACAATCTTTAATTTTTTTTCTTTTTTATTTCCACATATAAATTTTCAGTAAAGTTCACTCTAATGTAATGACTTCTTCACTCTTATGATAACTTCACAAACATAGCCATGGGTATTCTTAATTTCTCAGCCACTGTGCAGCAAGGCCAGGCCATGAGACCAGTTTTGCCAAATACAGTGTGAGTGCAAGTGATGCATTACTCATCTGAATGATGTTATAAATAAATCACCCAGGAAACTCCCTGATGAACCAATGGTTTGATTTCTGTGCTTTCGCTGCCTGGAGGGCCTGAATTCAGGCTCTGGTCAGGGAACTAACATTCTTCAAGCTGCATGGCATGTCAAAAAAAAAAAAAATCACTAAGACCCTTTGTCACTCCCCAACTGGATTAATTGACCCAAATGTGACCTAACTATTGCTCCAAGCAATTACTGATGCAATATCAGTAGTTTTCTGCCAGCCTGTAAATTGTTTTTTTAACTTATGGTCTGTTTAATGTGAGGATGATTCATTTGTTTACTTTTGGCTGTGCTGGGTCTTATTTGTTGGGCTCAGGGCTGCTCTCTAGTGGTGCTCAGGCCTCTCATTGTGGTGACTTTTCTTGTTGCAGAGCACGGATCTAGGTCATGTGGGCTCAGTAGTTGTGATGCTTGGACTTAGCTGCCCTGTGATATATGATGTCTTCCTGGACCAGGGAGTTAACTCATGTCCCCTGGCAGGTGGATTCCTAATCACTGGACCCACAGTGAAGTCTCTCATCTGATGTTTGTATAAGAACCTGTGAGATCTATTGAGGGGAAGCTGAAACCACAAATTCTCCCAGACTGAATATTTTGTTCGTTTGTTTCATTGGTGGTTTTAAATTATGGGGGTTCTTAAGGTTAACCATTATATGTCTTTGCATTCACCGTTTAATTTGATGTTTTCAGAGATACAAATAATGCTATTTATAAGAAAGCTTTTTCTGTGTGTGAGTGTGTGTGCGCGCACGCGCACGCGTGCGCTAGGTCACTTCAGTCCTGTCTGACTCTTTGCCACCCTAAGGACTGTAGCCTCCCAGGCTCCTCTGCCCTTTTGTCTCCTGCACTGGCAGGCAGACTCTTTACTACTAGTGCCTCCTGGGAAGCCAAAAGCTGTTGCTAATGAGCTCTAAAAATGTCGCAGTTTAAAAGTTTCTCTTATTTAAAGGATCCACCATCTGGCTATTGAGTAGTAATAGCCCAACAGCCCCTCAAGGCGATAAGACACAAGACACGTCACCACAAGAGGGTGCAAAGAATGCAGCCTTCAAAATAGTCTTAAGAAAGTGAAAGCCCTTGTACACCCAGACAAAAGGAAGGTTAAAATAATGGCAGGGATCATTAATGGCTGGGACCCCTTATGACAAATTCCCCAAGAGCTGGTCCAGTCTATTCGACTGGCTGCCAAATATAACCCTGTGTGTACCTTCCAGAGCAAGTTCTCAAAACAGACAAAATGCCTAAAAAGATTGGGTAGAACATTGATATCACGAAGGTACAAGGAGAGAAATGCAGGTTCCTCTTAGAAGGGCTTAATCCTTTAGGGTCAGAATTCTGAAAAGATGTTTTACAAAACTGGCTTTCTCTACCCAGTTTTGGAATGTCAAAAAGAGCTCCCATGTTGGCCAGACATAATTTAAAGCAGCTCCCATTTTAAAAGCAGAGTTTCCCTAGTACCCAGTTAAGTACCCCCAAGTATAAATTCCATACCTACATAAAGCTGGCTCAGGTTTGCTTAGAGGTGGCAGTCCTGATGCTGCTTATCTTGGTCAGTCCAGATCACCTCAGTGTTGGTTTTTCTGCTGTGCTGGATCTTGCCTTGCATGGGCTTTCTCTAGTTTCAGCAAATGGGGGTTACTCTGTAGTTGCTGTGTGCAGGCTTCTTGTAGCTATGGCAGTAAGCTTACTGTAGCCCACTAGGCACTAGGAGAAAAAAATGAAAGTCACTCAGTCCCGTCCAACTCTTTGTGACCCCATGGACTGTAGCCCTCAGAGGAGCCTGGTGGGGTCACAAAGAGTTGGACACGACTGAGTGACACTCACTTTTTCTCCTAGTTCTCAGATCTCCAAGTTATTGGTTGATCACCCTGAATTTTACTTGGCAGTGTATTAACGGACTTAGTTCAAACGCACCGAGTGGGGCTCTCAAACTTATCTGGACTTGCTGAGGAGGTGGATGGCCCCATGAGGTGCTTACTGATGTACCAAGGTCAGTATCTCCAAAGCACAGACTGGTGCCTGTTTTTCTGCACTGTTGGTAGGTCACTGTAGTCTCTAACGAGCTTGATCCTTGAAGAACTGAGATGTCAAGACACTTTTCTGCCAGGGTCCAGCCCCAGCAGGATCTAGGGGTACCCTCAGGAGAGATGGTGTCAGGGAGAGAGAGAGAATATTGCAGTTAAGAAAGCAGAGGAGAGGAAGAGGTTGATATTCCTTGGTTTACATAGAAAGCCAGTAAAGCCCCTGCATAGGCCTTGCTCACAAAGGCCTCAGGCGCCCTCTCGATGGGGTGAAGGCGCAGAGCACCTTCTCAAGAGGGTCTTAGAAGCCCGAGCAAGAAAATGAACTCAGAGAGCCTCTGCACTCCAGGGGATCAACCTGAAAACGAAAAGAGAGAGAGAAGGAAAGAATGACACGAGGAGACCAAGCTTCGGTGAGCAAGGCCTGCAACTTTTTTTTCAAAGAGGAGCTTTTATACCTTAAGTTGTACATAGAGAATAATGGAAGATGCAGAGTCATGCAGGGTCAGCAGTCCTGACCCTTATCGAGACCAGGCTTTCTTTCTGCATACCTTTCCATATACAAAGGTCTTAGGTGATTTACATCATCTTCTGGCCAGGAGGCCTGATAACATTTTATGACTCTTCTGATAAAGGTTAGTCAACCAAAAGACTTATTTTCTCTAAAAGTGTTTTTTCTCTAAACTCTGGTGCCACTGTCAGAAAGTACTAAATAAAGTTACATTCTTCATAGATCAAGGGTACGTTGGGTTATAACAAACAAAATCTATTAACTCAAGGTCTGATGTTATTAATGCCAAGGCTACTAATTTTTTCTATATATCAACTATATTAATCAATGCACTCCCAGATACACAATCAATAAAAGATATGAAAACTCGGCAGCAGGCATTGGCTCAACAATGAAACCCTCCACCAGTACAATTCTAATGATTTTTAACTCTTTTAAAGACTCTATAGAATGTTTTAAGCTTCCCATGCCTCTTGTGGTTGGGAGGCTGTGAACAATCACACGTGTAATTGTAAAAGTCCGGATAAACCTGTCAGGCAAGTTAGAGAGCCATCAGAGGGGTTGGAATTGAAACATTCCTATTATGCCCAGGAGACTTATTAACTAGAGCCCTAAGTTGATTTTCTCCAGAGAAAGGTGGTTGGGGATAGCCCCCTGTTAATGTCAGAAGAGTTTGGTGAATGGCATAAAATAGTAAGACAGACGAATTCTGGTTTTGGGGTAGATGCTTGAGCAGATCCAGGGGGTCCCTCGAGTCCTGATCCGCCTTGCCCATCAGGTTCCTTCCGCATGACCTTGTGATGGGTGGGATCTCCCATGCTGGCTCCTGGCACTTTTCTCCTTACAGGTGTTAGTAGGAAGCAGCCAGTTGTAAGAGTTGTGTGTTTCACATTCTAGCTTGTCATCCCTACACAAATCCAGTTGTTTCCTTAAACTGCTTAAATTCTAATTGCAGAAATATCTGGGTTTCGAGGTCCAGCCACCACCCTACATTAACCCCCAGCCCCGCCACCACACCAGGTTTCAGTTCCCAGACATCTGAATCCCTTCAGCCTCATCAGCAGGACTCCTGCTAAAAATAAACCTTACTTTAGAGTGTAATGATCCCACAGAATTTTAAGTTTTTACTCTAAAACTGTTCTGTGACAGTTACCTAAACTAGGGAGGAATCAATGGTGCAACATAAGACACGGAAGACCCTAAAGTATTTCTAAGCAGGTCAGAAAGCAACAGTTAGAACTGGAAATGGAACAACAGACTGGATCCAAATAGGAAAAGGAGTACGTCAAGGCTGTATCTTGTCACCCTGCTTATTTAACTTCTAAGCAGAGTACATCATGAGAAATGCTGGACTGGAAGAAGCACAAGCTGGAATCAAGATTGCCAGGAGAAATATCAATAACCTCAGATATGCAGATGACACCACCCTTATGGCAGAAAGTGAAGAGGAGCTAAAAAGCCTCTTGATGAAAGTGAAAGCGGAGAGTGAAAAAGTTGGCTTAAAGCTCAACATTCAGAAAACTAAGATCATGGCATCCGGTCCCATCACTTCATGGGAAATAGATGGGGAAACAGTGGAAACAGTGTCAGACTTTACTTTGGGGGGCTCCAAAATCACTGCAGATGGTGATTGCAGCCATGAAATTAAAAGATGCTTACTCCTTGGAAGAAAAGTTATGACCAACCTACATAGTATATTCAAAAGCAGAGACATTACTTTGCCGACTAAGGTCCGTCTAGTCAAGGCTATGGTTTTTCCTGTGGTCATGTATGGATGTGACAGTTGGACTATGAAGAAGGCTGAGCGCTGAAGAATTGATGCTTTTGAACTGTGGTGTTGGAGAAGACTCTTGAGGGTCCCTTGGACTGCAAGGAGATCCAACCAGTCCATTCTGAAGGAGATCAACCCTGGGATTTCTTTGGAAGGAATGATGCTAAAGCTGAAGCTCCAGTACTTTGGCCACCTCATGCGAAGAGTTGACTCATTGGAAAAGACTCTGATGCTGGGAGGGATTGAGGGCAGGAGGAGAAGGGGACGACAGAGGATGAGATGGCTGGATGGCATCACGGACTCGATGGACGTGAGTCTGAGTGAACTCCGGGAGATGTTGATAAACAGGGAGGCCTGGCGTGCTGGGATTCATGGGGTCGCAAAGAGTCGGACATGACTGAGCGACTGACCTGAACTGAACTGAACCTAGATAGCATATTCAAAAGCAGAGACATTACTTTGCCAACAAAGGTCCGTCTAGTCAAGGCTATGATTTTTCCAGTAGTCATGTATGGATGTGAGAGTTGGACTGTGAAGAAAGCTGAGTGCTGAAGAATTGATGCGTTTGAACTGTGGTTTTGGAGAAGACTCTTGAGAGTCCCTTAGAACGCAAGGAGATCCAACCAGTCCATTCTAAAGGAGACCAGTCCTGGGTGTTCTTTGGAAGGAATGATGCTAAAGCTGAAACTCCAGTACTTTGGCCACCTCATGCGAAGAGTTGACTCATTGGAAAAGACTCTGATGCTGGGAGGGATTGGGGGCAGGAGGTCAGGGGGACGACAGAGGATGAGATGGCTGAATGGCATCACCGACTCGATGGACGCGAGTCTGAGTGAACTCCGGGAGCTGGTGATGGACAGGGAGGTGTGGTGTGCTGGAATTCATGGGGTCGCAGAGTCGGACACGACTGAGCGGCTGAACTGAACTCAACTGAAACCCAGAGAAGCTATCTTTTGGAACCAAAGGAATAACGTGCACCCGCTCGGCCCCGCCCCTCTCAGCAGGAACCTTCTCAGTGGCCTCTGCTCAGGCCCAGCCCCCAGCTTCTCTTCCATCTTTATCCATGTCCGCGAGTTTCCAGCAAGTCCCAAAACCGTGACTGAGGATCTGAGGTCACTCTCGGGAACATGAGGTACCTTTTCTTTCCCTAAACTGCACCTTGGTGTCCCCTCTCCTCCATTTAGGAGGTCTTCAGACCGTCAAATTACCCTCACCTGCTCCTCCACATAGAGTAGTTTCACTTTTGGCCCTCAGAGGCCAGATTCATGTATGGATGTGAGTATGGATGTGAGAGTTGTGCTACAAAGAAAGCTGAGCACCGAAGAACTGATGCTTTTAAACTGTGGTGTTGAAAAATAAAAATAAAAAAATTAAAAAAATAAAAAATAAATAAACTGTGGTGTTGGAGAAGACTCTTGAGAGTCCCTTGGACTGCAAGGAGATCCAACCAGTCCATCCTAAAGGAAATCAGTCCTGAATATTCATTGGAAGGACTGATGCTGAAGCTGAAACTCCCAATACTTCGGCCACCTGATGCAAAGAACTGACTCATTGGAAAAGACCGTGATGCTGGGAAACATTGAAGGCAAGAGGAGAAGGGGATGACAGTTGATGAGATGGTTGGATGGCATCACTGACTCAATGGACACGAGTTTGAGTAAACTCTGGAAGTTGGTGATGGACAGGGAGGCCTGGATTGCTGCAGTCCATGGGGTTGCAAAGAGTGCCTGTAATCAGGCACATGTCTTGGTGGAAGTGTACTGTTCTTCTTGATGTACAGATACCTTTCTTAATGGTTTTTGTGCTTTTCTAAATATGTGAAGATACAAGAATCCAGGCTTAAAATTTTTCTCCTCTGGAAGTAGTTGATCTGAAGGCTTGTTCTGTCTGGGACCACCCCAAGCAGAGGGTGCCTCATACTGATACTCCTAGGAATTCCTGTCATGGCAGTGGTAGGTCAGTGACTGACAGGTGTCTAATGACTTGATTCTTGTAGAACTTGGTGGAGGGCAGCATTGCCGGTTTTCCCAGCACCTCCCTCTTGACCTTCATTTCAGCCAGTGTTTGGGAGGCATTTTGTCACCAGTTTCTCCCACAGTGCTCAGTTCAGTTCAGTTCAGTTCAGTTGATCAGTTGTGTCTGACTCTTTGTGACCCCATGAACCACAGCATGCCAGGCCTCCCTGTCCATCACCAACTCCTGGAGTTCACCCAAACCCACGTCCATCGAGTGGGTGATGCCATCCAACCATCTCATCCTCTGTCATCCCCTTCTTCTGCCCTCAGTCTTTCCCAGTATCTGGGTCTTTTCAAATGAGTCAGCTCTTCACATCAGGTGGCCAAAGTATTGGAGTTTCAGCTTCAACATCAGTCCTTCCAATGAACACACAGGACTGATTTCCTTTAGGATGGACTGGCTGGATCTCCTTGCTGTCCAAGGGACTCTCGAGAGTCTTCTTCAGCACCACAGTCCAAAAACATGAGTTCTTCTATGTTCAGCCTTCTTTATGGACCAGCATTCAAAACGCAAAACTTTTATTCCAATTTTTATGTCATAGGCTCTTCAGATAAAACATTCAGTTGCTTAAGCACTGCATAAGAACATGATAAAATTTTTTATTTTCTAGTGTTCCCCTTACATAATTGTTGAAATGGAGATGATCTGTAATGTATACATAATATTTAAGTTGTGAATAATGTTGATAATGCCATTTATCATGTTTTAAAAATAGTCCACAAAAATGTCTTCTTACCTATTTACACGTCTCATACAGAGGGTTACCATCTGCAGCTGTTTTTGGTTAGATGCTACATCCAAAGACTCAATGGCAGTATGTTTCGTGACAGGTTAAAGCAAAATCAAACAAAACACCTGTGAATTTAATTTGAAACTGTATATGATATTACATATTTGCTAGGAATTTGATATTTGGAGAGAAGAAAATACAGTCGACCCTTCGTATCTGCATATCCATGGATTCAATCAAAGCATGGAAAATATTTGGGGAAAAAATTCCATGATATTCCAAAAACGACAACTTGAATTTGCCACTCATCTCATCTATTTCCATCGCACTTACATTATATCTGAGCGTCCCTGGTGGCTCAGGCAGTAAAGAATGTGCCTGCATTGCAGGAGACATGGTTTGATCCCTAGGTCAGGAAGCTCCCCCAGAGAAGGAAATAGGCAGGCACTCCAGTATTCTTGCCTGGAGAATTCCCAGGACAGAGGAGCCTGGCGGACAGAGGAGTCCCATTCCATGGGGTTGCAAAGAGTCGGACATGACTGAGCAACTAACATTACGTTATTTTGAGTATAGGGAGCTTTGTTGTCAGCCTTTGCTTTTTAACTTCCCTTCCGGGAAGCAGATGTCTTTTAATTTCCTGCAGTCACCTTCCTCAGAGATTACACTACTGAATTGTTCAGCCCCGCCCGCCTCACCTTGCTAAGGTGCAGGGCAGGCCCGGCTGCCCTCCAAGTCCCACACCCTGACAGCTTGTCTCCGTTTAGGCCGCTTCCTCAGGCCACCCCCGCCGTTTCACTGACGGCCTGTGCAGCTTCCCACATCCGGAAGTGGAGAGCCGGCGGTGCAGCTGTCTCAGCAGCGCGGCGTGAGTTTCTAAGTCACACGTGCCGTTCTCACTTGGCTTCCCTCGGTATCCCGGGTCTGAGGGACTCTGCTGACTAAATCCCCGCGCCTAGCCCCACCAACCCCAGCAAATTCAGACGTCTCCATGAGCGGTGAAGGGGCGCCTCGCTTTTGGTTTAAAGTCTGCACTGAAGCCGGTTCCTGCTTTTGGAGCTCGGAAACGCTGCATTTCGCACCTCGTTCCGTCTTAAAACCATTTACTGTCCCCTCTGCACTTCCTGCAGCGCATAAAATTCTCTTCCACGAGGTGGGTATTTACGCTCTGCGGTTCTCAGCCTCGCCTTCTTGGCTCCTGGAGGCCACGTCCTCTCCCAGCTCCTGGGATTCTGGGGAGCGCGCCCCGCTCCTGAGACCCACTCCCTCTCAGCGCCCGTGTCTCCTCGGCCTTGTCTTCATAACGACCTTTCCCCTGATCCTGTGTCGGGGTGGGTGACCTGGGCCAGCCACTTGACCCCTGTGGTTCTTCCCTGCCAAATTCCAGAGAATTTGGCTCTTGCAGAAGGAGGGCTTCTTCAGCCCCCATTCCCGGAAATAGTGGGGGTGGGGTGGGGTGGGGTGTGGTGTGGTGTCATTAGAAGCAAAGACATCGACTTCGAAAGAAATAAAAAACTGAAAAAAGCCTGAGGAAGAATCGATGACAAGATAATTGGTGAGAAACTTGCTAAGAGACGGCAACATGAAAGAGGAAGTCTTGAAGGTTGCGGGTAGGCAAGGAGAGAAGTTTAGAGAAAAGCAGGATCTCCGGAGAGTTAAAGGTGAGCAAAATAGGAAGGTGTTGTTCAGTCCGAGTCTTGGCGACCCCTGTATCTCTCAGAGTTTGCTCAAATTCATGTTCATTGAGTCCAGGGATGCTGTCTAACCATCTGATCCTCTGCCGACCCCTTCTATACCCTTCAAGTAGAGGGGCTGTAAATCAGGGGTCCCAAGGAGGGCGAGAGTGGAGAGGCGGTTCACACAGAGCCCGCAAAGGGGATACAAGAGTTGGAACCTTGGCTTACAGAGCAATATCCTGCTGGGAGAGAAAGGGGACTCCTAGTGATTGGGCTTCCCTCGTGGCTCAGCTAGTAAAGAATCCACTGGCAATGCGGGAGACCTGGTTTCGAACCCTGGATTGGGAAGATCCCCTGGAGAAGGGAACAGCTACCCACTCCAGTATTCTGACCTGGAGAATTCCAAGGACTACAGCCATGGGGTCGCAAGAGTCATCAGGACTGAGCGACTTTCACTCATCCAATAATTGGAGGAGCTGAGAAAGCAAGCAAGGTGAAAGGAAGCATAGCCACTTGGGGGTGCCAGAGAGTTGGGAGGAAGGGAGGGCAGAGATGAAGGAAGAAAGGCAGAAATTCATGGGAAATTTAGGATCATCAAGGAGGTTGGATAGAAGCATTTTACAGGGAACAGATGGCAGCAAGAGTCCAGATGGGAGTCAGGGAAGAAGCAGAGAGGAGGACAGCCGGAGAGCAGAGGGGAAGAGAAAGGGAGACCGAGAATGAAGTAGGGAAACAGATGAACTAAATGAGGTGGAAACAAGTAGTGTGCAGATGGGGGAGGGGACTGGATCCAGGAGATTGTTGAATTGGTTGGATAAGGATTATGAAGTCGTGATACATTGATTTTTGCATTACCTCATAGCTCAGTCGGTAAAGAATCTGCTTGCAATGCAGGGTGGGGAAGATTCTCTGGAGAAGGAAATGGCAACCCACTCCAGTATTCTTGCCTGGAGAATCCCATGGACAGAAGAGCCTGGCGGGCTACAGTCCATGGGATCGCAAGAGTCTGACACAAGTTAGTGACAAAACCACCACACTGATTTTTGACTTTAGGATCTAATAAATTTAAAACTTGTTTCTTTACATTATACAGATGAGAATTGCAAAACTTCTGTCCATAAGGCTTGTGCCTTTTGTAATTATTTGTATTAAAAGATAACATCCATGGTGCAGAACTGACGGACTCTCGTACTACATGGTGCCTTTTCCCAGAATATTAAATATGTTCTTGGTGATCATTTTCCTTTTTGCTTTCTCCTTTCTTTACATTTAATTCTTTTTGTAGCTTGGGATAGATTAGATCATTCAATACTGATGTAAAGAATTATTCGCTTCTGAAATAAGATTTGTTGCCCTCCTGTAATTAATTCATGCCATTGTTTTCTAGGTATGCTGTGTTCTCAATTTGTTTTTCACTTGACACCTTAATTCTTCAGTAAAAATTTTTAACAAGCTGATTCACATTAGGTTTGTTTCATGTTTATTTGAGGCCCATTTGCTGTTTCTTCTTGATGTTAGAGGTTCGAAGCATTTTTCTGGTAACTAGTAAAGAGATGTAGACTGTCTTGATGAGTACTTAGGAAGAATGTCAATGATCTTTTATATTAAGAGTCATGGCCTAATTTAAGCAGTTCATCTGATACTCCATTTTCCTCTCTGTTATGTCATCTGGTAACTAGTGAGTAATGAGGTGATCTGATCGTGTTTCCCTCGGGTCCAGCATCTGAGAAACAGTGACCGCTGAAATGACTGGCCAAATTGGGTGTGTGACTGTGTGTGGCAGTTCTTCTTGGGAGGAGAGCCCAGTTGTTACTAGAATTTGAAATGGGTCCCAGTTTTGCAAAATGAAAAAGGGCAACAGTAGGATGGAGGCGGGAACATATGCTTAGAGTGAGATAGATTATCAGCAGATGTCATCTATGAATAAGGGTCAATCTGCAGGGAGGCCTCCCACCTCCACTGGCTTCCCTGTGTCCTCAGGGCAGCATCCTGACTCCTCAGGTGGCTCCACAGCCCTTTGTCACCCTCAGGTCGCTGCCAGTGTCTCCAGCCTCATTCTGGGAGCTGACCCCCGTTCTTATGGTCAGTTTGTCCCGGTTACATTCACTTAGTCCTTGTTCATAGACACCAAAACCTTCTCTGTCTCAGATCTTAGTTTCTACACCTGCCTTTGGTCATTAAACACCATGGCCCTTGCTCTTTCTGCTCCTTCAGGTCTAGGCCAGCGAGGTCTCCCCGTCTCCTTCCATATTCCTCTGTCACATTAACCAGGTTCCTGCCTCTATATTAATCACCTTCATCAGAATTGCCCTTCTCCTTTGACTATTTGGAGTCTTTGCTTTTTTTCCTCCATTGAAGGACTGACACCGTGTTCCTCTTCCTCCTAGATGCTCCCACATGCTCACTCTGGGGGTGGAGGACTGGGAATGTGGTTGGGCTGAAGAATTCTCAGGGGAGACAGGAGGGGACAAGGTAAGGGTGATGATGGTTCTCTGTATCTGTTCTGGACATTTCAACTCTAATTGATCCTTACCCCATGTGGACACTTAATCACTGAAAAGCAAAAAGATACTGGGAAGTCCTAATGAGCCCAGATAGATGTAAGGATGTCCTTGAGGTGTCCCCCATGTTTTAGTCTGCATGTGTCACTGCTCACTGCAGCCCCCAGGTCTTCTAAGCTCTGTCCACTCAGGGACCAGTTGCCATCTTAGACAGCAACTCTGCCTTCCAGCAGTTTATTAGCTCAGATCAGGAGATGCTGAGTTTCCTGTGGTTAGTGGCCAGAAGGTTTGGAATCCAAGGGGATATGAAGATATCCCCCTCTCCTTAAAGATCGGGGATTTCTTGCAGTTAGCTCTCACTGGGGAGGACAGGGGTCAGTGAGACTGAGGTCTCTCTGTCTTTGTTAATTCTTCACTGAGCTCAATCCAACCAAATCTCAAGGGCCTCCATATTATCTAGGAATGGGTGGGAAATCTGGCAGAAGAAGAACACAAGGCTCATCCTGCATAGATTGTTCTCTACTCTTTTGTTCAAATTTAACATATTAAGTAATATTTCACATGATTAATTTTTAAATGTTTTATCATGAATATTGTTAACAAAATAGAATAGTAGTTCATTATTTTGGATGTACTATAATTTATTTTAGGCCAAATAGATTGCTTTCAGTTTTTGTTGCTAACAGTCTTAAACAATGCAATCTATATTAATCATTGAACACTCCTGATTATTTTCTAAAGTAAAATTTTGGAAATGCAATTAATAAATCAATAAATACTGGGTTTTAACATGTTGTTGTTGTTCAGTCACTAAATGATACCTGACTGTCACCCCATGAACCACAGCACACCAGGCTTCAATGTTTTTCAGTAAATATCCCCAAGTGTTTGCTCAAATTCATGTACATTAAGCTGGTGATGCCTCCAGCCATCCCATCCTCTGTCACCCCCCCTTGTCCTCCTGCCCTCAACCTTTCCCAGCATCAGAGTTGGCTCTTACCATCAGGTGGCCAAAGAATTGGAGCTTCAGCTTCAGCGTCATTCTTCCAATGAATATTCAGGGTTGATTTCCTTTAGATTGACTTGTTTGATCTCCTTGCTGCCTGAGGGACTCTCAAGAGTCTTTCCAGGATCACAATGGGAAAGCATCAATTCTTTGGCACTCAGCCTTCTTTATGATCCACCTCTTACATCCATGCATGACCACTGGGAAAACCATAGCTTTGACTAGATGGATCTTTGTCAGCAAGCTGATGTCTCTGCTTTTTCATATGTTATCTAGGTTTGTCATAACTTTTATTTCAAGGAGCAAGTGTCTTTTAAACAGATTATTATTAACTGGTTAAATTTTCCCATAGTGAATATGACCTTCTCTCAGCTTCCTTTCCTATGACCACCCAGACTGCTCGAATCCACCGAACTATGGAGACCTCATTCTCTTGGGGTGGCCCAGTTTGTCACTGGTTAACTAACTGTTGTAAGTTTATTTCACACGTTGGGCAGAACATTTTTCTTGTAATTTCTACTTTTGGGTCCCTACTAAATTTTTTCATTCTGTAGTAAAGTGTTGTGGTACTAGTCACCAGGCAGAAGCAGGATGGATTTCCCACTGAAAATTTAGTACAGCTGTAGAGGTTGGTAGTGATACACACATCTCAATAGGATATGAAAAGTTCTATTACTCACATAATGAGGCTTTCGGGGTATGGCACAGTAGCTAGAAAACCGACTGAAAAATACCTGGAGAAAGCTGGAAAAGGATACCAGCTTGGAATTTTTACAGTGGTTAGGGGCTGGAGTGGGGAAGAGGGTTCCAATGTATAGATCAGGGTTTGTGTGGTTTAAACTTCCTGTTTGTGCCAAAGAAGCAATCACATCAGCTAGTCCATGTGTGAGTAGAAGAAGAAAAAGTAAGGCTTAAAAGTTGCCAGGACTCAAACAACAAAAAATGGTGTCATATTCTCTATTTTATATTGTTAACCTGTTTATAGTTCAGTTCAGATCAGTTGCTCAGTCGTGTCCGGCTCTTTGCAACCGAATGGACTGCAGCACGCCAGGCCCCCTGTCCATTACCAACTCCCAGAGTCCACTCAGACTCATGTCCATTGAGTTGATGATGCCATCCAACCATCTCATCTTATGTCATCCCCTTCTCCTCCTGCCTTCAATCTTTCCCAGCATCAGAGTCTTTTCAAATGAGTCAATTCTTTTCATCAGATGGTCAAAGTATTGGAGTTTTAGCTTCAGTGTCAGTCCTTCCAATGAATATTCAGGACTGATTTCCTTTAGGATGGACTGATTTGTTCTCCTTGCAGTCCAAGGGACTCTAAAGAGTCTCCTCTTACACCACAGTCAAAAGCATCAATTCTTCAGCTCTCAGCTTCCTTATAGTCCAATTCTCATATCCAAACATGATTACTGGAAAAACTATAGCTTTGACTAGACAGGCATTTGTTGGCAAAGTAATGTCTCTGTTTTTTTAATATGTTGTCTAGGTTGGTCATAGCTTTTCTTCCAAGGAGCAAGCGTCTTTTAATTTCATCGCTGCAGTCACCATCTGCAGTGATTTTGGAGCCCCCCAAAATAAAGCCTGTCACTGTTTCCATTCTTTCCTCATCTATTTGCCATGAAGCGATTGGACCAGATGCCATCATCTTAATTTTCTGAATGTTGAGATTTAAGCCAACGTGTTTACTCTCCTCTTTCATTTTCATCAAGAGGGTCTTTAGTTCTTCTTTCCTTTCTGCCATAAGTGTGGTATCATCTGCATATTTGAGGTTATTGACATTTCCTGCAATCTTGATTCTAGCTTGAGCTTCACCCAGCTCAGCATTTCACATGATATACTATGCATATAAGTTAAATAAGCAGGGTGACTATATACAGCTTTGATGTACTCCTTTACCGATTTGGAACTAGTCTGTTGTTCCATGTCCAGTTCTAACTGTTGCTTCTTGACATGCTTACAGGTTTCTCAGGAGGCAGGTAAGGTGGTCTGATAGTCCCATCTCTTGAGGAATCTTCCACAGTTTGTTATGATCCACACAGTTAAAGGCTTTGGTCTAGTCAATAAAGCAGAGGTAGATATTTTTCTGGAACTCTCTTGCTTTTTCTATGATCTAACTGATGTTGCCAATTTGATCTCTGGTTCCTCTGCCTTTCCTAAATCCAGTCTGAACATGTGGAAGTTCATGGTTCACACACTGTTGAAGCCTTGTTTGGAGAATTTTGAACATCACTTTGCAGTGTATGAGATGAGTGCAACTGTGTGGTAGATTGAACGTTCTTTGGCATTGCCTTTTTTTGGGATCAGAATGAAAATTGAACTTTTCCCGTCCTGTGGGCACTGCTGAATTTCCAAACTTGCTGGCATATTGAGTGTAGCACATTTACAGCATCATCTTTTAGGGTTTGAAATTTCTCAACTGGAATTCCATCACTTCCAGTAGCTTTGCTTGTGGTGATGTTTCCTAAGGCCAACTTGACTCACATTCCAGGATATCTGGCTCTAGGTGGGTGACCACACCATCGTGGTTATTTGGGTCATTAAGATTTTTGTGTAGTTCTTCTTTGTATTCTTGCTACCTCTTTTTAACTATCTTCTGCTTTTGTTAGGTCCTTACCGTTTCTGTCCTTTATTGTGACTATCTTTGCATGAAATGTTCTTTTTGTATCTCTGATTTTCTTGACGCGATCTCCAGTCTTCAGTCCCTCTCATTATTGTCTTCTGAGAGAAAAGCACACTCAACATTTTTCAATGCATTTTGTAAAATATGATTTCAATTCTCCTCAGTTTCCTTACCTTCGTATTATATTGGTCAGTTTCTTCTGGGTATTTTGAAGACTATCAACACTAAGAGCTAAATTTTATGATTTTAAAAACATTTCGAAATGATCTCCTTCTTGTGTATTACCTTGTGACTTTAATTGGAGAATGATATAAATAGAATAATTGGGAGAAATTTAATAAATAAATTACACAGGATTAGATAATTTTGCTTAGGGAAACACAATTTTATTTTGTTGTTGTTGTTCATTTGTTAAGTCATGTCTTACTCTTTGCAACTCCATGGACTACTGCATGCCAGGCTTTTCTGTACTTCACTACCTCCCAGAGTTTGCTCAAACTCATGTCAGCCCCTTCTCATCTTGCCCTTAGTATTTCCCAGCATCACAGTCCTTTCCAATGCATCAGCTCTTCGGATCAGATGGCCAAAATACTGGAGCTTTAGCTTTAGCACTAATGAATGTTCAGGACTGATTTCCTTCAGGATTCACTGGCTTAGTCTTGCTGTCCAAGGGACTATCAGGAGTCTTCTCCAGCAACACAGTTCGAAAGCATCAATTCTTTAGCACTCAGCCTTCTTTATTGTCCAACTCTCTAAGCATGTTGAATTTATAGTGATGATGGCAGGTCCAGGTTGTTCTAATAATAAAAAAATCTTAGAAATTAACCTTTCTCCATTATTTTATACAGTAAACTATGATTTATTTGAAAATTATATTCCAACTTTCATATATTGTTTTTTAGGATCTCCATGTGATCCTACTTTACTTCTGAGCTATGCTCCCTGCAATGTGATCTGCTCCATTATATTCCAGAATCGTTTTGAATACAGTGATGAAAATTTTCTAACCTTGGCAAAGTATATTCATGAAAATGCAAAAATTGTAAGCACCCCCTGGATTGAGGTAAGGTCAACGTTCTCTTTAAATAAGAAATAACTTTTTATCTAAAGTGATTACCACATTTCTTTGTGCTATTGTTTGGTACCTCTTAGTGAGTTATCATGGAGAAGGAAATGGCAACTCACTTCAGTATTCTTGCGTAGAGAATCCTGTGGCTGGAGGAGTCTGTTGGGCTGCTGTCCATAGGGTTGCACAGAGTCAGACATGACTGAAGCAACTTCGCATACATTGGAGAAGGAAATGATAGCCCACTCCAGTATTCTTGCCTGGAGAATCCCAGGGACAGAGGAGCCTGGTGGGCTGCCATCCTTGGGTTGCACAGAGTCAGACATGACTGCAGTGACTTAGCAGCAGGAACAGCAATGAGTTATCAAAGCAATTTAATTTATTGAAATGAATTTGTAAACAAAATATAAGAATAGTAATAAAAAATAGTGCAACAATTATAGCAAGGTTTTTCCTTTTTTTGAGAAATCTTTTTTCCCTTGATCTTTATGTGTATAAATAGGATGTATATACATTGTATTTTTACTATTAGTAAACTGTCAGAAAAAAAAACAATAACCTATGTTGTACTACTAACAACTAAAATTCCATGGATCATAATGTTATGATGTTTTCTACCTGGGAAGGACTCTAGAGAGCAAGTAGTCTATGGAACAGAAAGCTCACCTGGAAATACTGAGCTTATTTTCAAAGTAACCTAACCAAAAGAAGAATGAGTTAGATACAAAAACTAGATTTCTTGATTCTCTAAGATAGCAGCTGAATAAATTTCTTCAGTACCTACTGAGGGTATTAAGTCATGAAGATACTATTTAAAAAGGATTCTGTAAACTCTAGGACTATGATGGTCAAATGAATGTGTACATTTCTGAAGATGTAAAATGCCTAAATAAAAGTAAGTTAGGTAATATAGGCATTTCCTTAGTCTTTCTGGTATAGTTTCTTCATTTAAAAAATGGTATGGTGTGAACAGACTTAAAAGGAGTCATCAACAGTAATACAATAATACTAGGAGACATTAAAGCATCATTTACATCAATGGACAGAACAGTTCAGTTCAGTCACTTAGTCATGTCCGACTCTTTGCAGCCCCATGGACAGAGCAGCCAAACTAAATTGATAAGGATACATTGGCCTTAATCAACACATTAGACACAAAGGACTTGATAGATTTATATACAACATTCCATCCAAATGCAGCAGAATACACATTCTTTTCAAGTACACATGAAACATTTTCCAAGATTCATATGATGTTACAAAACAAGTGCCAGTAAATTCAAGAAATTGAAATTTTATTGAGCATCTTTTAAAAAAATATAAATTTATTTATTTTAACTGGAGGTTAATTACTTTACAATATTGTATTGTTTTTGCCATACATCAACATGATTCCACCATGGGTATACATGTGTTCCCCATTCGGAACTCCCTCCCTCCTCCCTCCCCGAACAATCCCTCTGGATCTTTTTGACCACAATGGTATGAAACGAGAAATCAATTACAGAAAAAAAAAAAAAACCTGGAAAAAACACAAACACATAGGAGCTGAATATGCTGTTGAATATATTGTTAGCTGCTACTAAACAACAATGGGTCAAAGAGGAAGTCAAAATACCCTGAGAGAAATGAAAATGGAAGCACAACATTCCAAAATCTATGTGACTCACAAAAGCAGTTCTAAGAGGGAAGTTTATAGTGAAACAGGTCTACCTCAGGAAACCAGAAAAATACCAAATGAGCAATCTAACCTTACACATAAAACTAGAAAAAGAGTGGGCACTCTCCATCCCGCTTCTGGTGTCTATGTCAGAAGCTTTCTCTGTCCCTTTTCTTTCTTTAATAAAACTGCTACACAAAAGCTCTTGAGTGATCAAGAATGGTCCCTGGTCCCGAAGCTAAATCTTCTTCTGAGATCACGAATCCGACACAGTTCACCATAAGCTATCATCTTGGGGGCACTTCCGGGATTTTCAGGACAAGGTCAAAACACTCAAGAGCTCTAGCCTCTCTGCTTTCTTAGTATACACATTTTTTTGCTTTACTTTACTAACGCTATGGTGTGCTTGTGTGAATGAATGACATGCCCTGCACGAAGCAAGTGATGAGCCCTGTTCTGTGGTTTTGAGGTGCCTCATAATGACCGAAGTCAGCTCCCCAAAGGGGAGACTTGTTGCGGGTTTATGCTGACCTGCCAATGCCAAGAGGTACTCAACGTCTCTTCGAGGGGAGTGGCCAGAAATGGGCAAAGCGTGTGGAGTGAACTTTCCTTTCTTGGTCAAATTTTTTCTGGTCTTTTTGACCATTCCATAACTGCCTGGGGAATTAGAACTACTATTGCATCCGGTTCCATCACTTCATGGGAAATAGATGGGGAAACAGTGGAAACAGTGTCAGACTTTATCTTTTTGGGCTCCAAAATCACTGCAGATGGTGACTGCAGCCATGAAATTAAAAGACGCTTATTCCTTGAAAGAAAAATTACGACCAACCTAGACAGCATGTTCAAAAGCAGACACATTACTTTGCCGACTAAGGTCTGTCTAGTCAAGGCTATGGCTTTTCCAATGGTCATGTACGGATGTGAGAGTTGGACTGTGAAGAAGGCTGAGTGCTGAAGAATTGATGCTTTTGAACTGTGGTGTTGGAGAAGACTCTTGAGAGTCCCTTAGACTCCAAGGAGATCCAACCAGTCCATTCTGAATATCAACCCTGGGATTTCTTTGGAAGGAATGATGCTAAAGCTGATACTCCAGTACTTTGGCCACCTCATGCGAAGAGTTGACTCATTGGAAAAGACTCTGATGCTGGGAGGGATTGAGGGCAGGAGGAGAAGGGGACGACCTAGGATGAGAAGGCTGGATGGCATCACTGACTCGATGGTCACAACTCTGAGTGAACTCTGGGAGTTGGTGATGGACAGGGAGGCCTGGCGTGCTGCAACTCATGGGGTCGCAAAGAGTCGGACATGACTGAGCAACTGAAATGAACTGAACTGAACTGAACCTACTCTGTCAAGAAAGCTGAGTGCTGAAGAATTGATGCTTTTGAACTGTGGTGTTGGAGATGACTCTTGAGAGTCCCTTGGACTGCAAGGAGATCCAACCAGGCCATCCTAAAGGAAATCAGTACTGGGTGTTCGTTGGAAGGACTGGTGTTGAAGCTGAAATTTCAATACCTGGGCCACCAGATGTGAGGAGCTAATGTGGTCCACTGGAGAAGGGAATGGCAAGCCACTTCAGTATTCTTGCCTTGAGAACCCCATGAACAGTATGAAAAGGCAAAAGATAAGCTACTGAAAGAGGAACTCCCCAGGTCATTAGGTGCCCAATATGCTACTGGAGATCAGTGGAGAAATAACTCCAGAAAGAATGAAGGGATGGAGCCAAAGCAAAACAATACCCAGTTTGTGGATGTGACTGGTGATAGAAGCAAGATCCGATGCTGTAAAGAGCAATATTGCATGGGAACCTGGAATGTCAGGTCCATGAATCAAGGCAAATTGGAAGTAGTCAAATAAGAGATGGCAAGGGTGAACATCAACATTCTAGGAATCAGCGAAATAAAGTGGACTGGAATGGGTGAATTTCACTCAGATGACCATTATATCTATTACTGCAGGCAGGAATCCCTCAGAAGAAATGGAGTAGCCATCATGGTCAACAAAAGAGTCTGAAATGCAGTACTTGGATGCAATCTCAAAAATGACAGAATGATCTCTGTTCGTCTCCAAGGCAAACCATTCAGTATCACAGTTATCCAAGTCTATGCCCCAAGCAGTAACAGTGATTGAAGCTGAAGTTGAACGGTTTTATGAAGACCTACAAGACCTTTTAGAACTAACACCCAAAAGAGATGTCCTTTTCATTATAGAGGACTGGAATGTAAATGTAGGAAGTCAAGAAACACTTGGAGTAACAGGCAAATTTGGCCTTGGAATGCGGAATGAAGCAGGGCAAAGACTAATAGAGTTTTGCCAAGAAAATGCACTGGCCATAGCAAACACCCTCTTCCAACAACACAAGAGAAGACTCTACTCATGGACATCACCAGATGGTCAAACCGAAATCAGATTGATTATATTCTTTGCAGCCAAAGATGGAGAAGCTCTATACAGTCAACAAAAACGAGATCAGGAGCTGACTGTGGCACAGATCATGAACTCCTTATTACCAAATTCAGACTGAAATAGAAGAAAGTAGGGAAAACCACTAGACCATTCAGGTATAACCTAAATCAAATCCCTTGTGATTATACAGTGGAAGTGAGAAATAGATTTAAGTACTAGATCTGATAGATAGAGTGCCTGATGAACTATGGAATGAGGTTTGTGACATTGTACAGGGAGACAGGGATCAAGACCATCCCCATGGAAAAGAAAATGCAAAAAAGCAAAATGGCTGTCAGGGAGGCCTTACAAATAGCTGTGAAAAGGAGAGAGGCAAAAGCAAAGGAGAAAAGGAAAGTTATAAGCATCTGAATGCAGAGTTCCAAAGAATAGCAAGAAGAGATAAGAAAGCCTTCTTCAGTGATCAATGCAAAGAAATAGAGGAAAAAACAGGATGGGAAAGACTAGAGATCTCTTCAAGAATAATTAGAGATACCAAGGGAACATTTCATGCAAAGATGGGCTCGATAAAGGACAGAAATGGTATGGACCTAACAGAAGCAAAAGATATTAATAAGAGGTGGCAAGAATATACGGAAGAACTGTACAAAAAAGATCTCCATGACCCAGATAATCATGATGATGTGATCACAAATCTAGAGCCAGACATCTTGGAATGTGAAGTCAAGTGGCCTTAGAAAGCATGTGAGGAACAAAGCTAGTGGCAGTGATGGAATTCCAGTTGAGCTGCTTCAAATCCTGAAAGATGATGCTGTAAAAGTGCTGCACTCAATATGCCAGCAAATTTGGAAAACTCAGCAGTGGCCACAGGACTGGAAAAGGTCAGTTTTCATTCCAATTCCAAAAGAAAGGCAATGCCAAAGAATGCTCAAACTACTGGCACAAATTGCACTCATCTCACATGCTAGTAAAGTAATACTCAAAAAATTCTCCAAGGCAGGCTTCAGCAATACATGAACCGTGAACTCCCTGATGTTCAAGCTGGTTTTCAAAAAGGCAGAGGAACCAGAGATCAATCAATGCCAACATCGCCGGATCATGTTAAAAATAAGAGAGTTCCAGAAAAACATCTATTTCTGCTTTATTGACTATGGCCACAAGCTTTGACTAGTGTGCCTCACAAAAT
>NW_017212295.1:0-26340 GCF_001704415.2 Capra hircus
CGACTTTCAAGCCGAGGATCGACTCACACCACGGTGGCACGTGGGACAGCCCTGTGGGAAAGCCTCGTGGGAAAGCTCTGGAAAAGGGGAAAGCCCACAGATCCCTTGATGCCACGAAGGGAAGCGTGACACTGCTGCTACAGCTCGGGAGGAAAGGCACGTGCATGCCCCACTCGAGAACGAGGACTGACTCCCTGGGGAGACTCCAAAAGTACCCAAGATCCATGTCAGCACTGGAGAGGAATCTCAGGTTCCGGCACCGACTCCACACAAGGTCTTAGGCCCGGCATCGACGGAGAGGAATCCCAAGAGGGCCCCGAGCAACTCGCATGGGGACTGGCCTTTCCTGAGGCCACCAGAGCGGGTCCCTGAGGTCCCCGTCGTAAGTCGAGAGCACCTGCCGCAACTCGAGAAAATCCAGGAGGTTCTCCCTCCAGGCGAGATGAGGCCCATTTCCGCTGAGGCGTCTCGAGGCTAATCACACCTAACCTCTGGAACTTCCAAGGGTCCTTCACACCCTTGCTGCAACTCAAGAAGTTCCCCGACATACCCGTCTCCACTCGAGAGGAAGCACGAGATTCCCGCCACATCCAGAGGAGCCCCGTTTCGCCTCCTAGCTCGAGAGGAGGGATCCTTTTTCCCTGCGTGGTCGGGAAAGAATTCCCGGCGTTCCCGTCGCATCTCAAGAGGAGGTGGCTCTCCACAGGAAAGGCGAGAGGAACTCCAGGGTCGTGCCACAATTAGCAGAGTCACCCAGATGTCTCAGTCCATTCCAGGGAAAACTGTTTTCCCTGCACTGCCTCGGCTTTCATGCCGAGGATCGACTCACACACCACACGGTGGCACATCGTGGAGACAGCCCTGTGGGAAAGCCTCGTGGGAAAGACCTCGAGGGAAAGCCACAGATCCCTTGGATCCACGCGAAGGGAAGCGTGACACTGCTGCTACAGCATGGGAGGAAAGCGCACGCTGCATGCCTCCACTCGAGACGAGGACTGACTCCCTTGTGGAGACTCCAGAAAGTTACCCCAAGATCCATGTCAGCACCTGGAGAGGAATCCTCAGGTTCCGGCCACCGACTCCACACAAGGTCTTAGGCCCCCGGATCGACGGGAGAGGAATCCCGAGAGGCCCCCTGAGCAACTCGCATGGGACTGGCCTTTCCTGAGGCCCGACAGAGCGGGTCCCTGAAGTCCCCGTCGTAAGTCGAGAGCACCTGCCTGTAAACTCGAGAAAATCCAGGAGGTTCTCCCATCCAGGCGAGATGAGGCCCATTTCCGCTGAGGCGTCTCGAGGCTAATCCACACCTAACCTCTGGAACTTCCAAAGGGTCCTTCACACCCTTGCTGCAACTCAAGAAGTTCCCCGACATACCCGTCTCTCACTCAGAGGAGCACAAAGGTCCCGCACCACATCAGAGGAGCCCGTTTTCGCCTCCTAGCTTGAGAGGAGGGATTCTTTCCTGCGTGGTTGGGAAAGAATTCCCCGTGTTCCGGTCGCATCTCAAGAGGAGGAGATCTCCACAGGAAAAGCGAGAGGGACTATACAGGGCCTTGCCAGCATTCCAATGAGTCCCCAGATGTCTAAGTCCATGTCCTAGAAGAACCTGTTTTTCCCTGCACTGCCTCGACTTTCCACGCCGAAGGATCGGACTTCACACCACGTGGCACGTGGGTGACAGCCCTGTTGGAAAGCCTCTGTGTGAAAGCCTCAATGGAAAAGCGGACAGGATCCCTTGATCCACACGTCAGAAAGCGTGACATCTGCTGCTACAGCTCGTGAGGAAATGGAGGTGATGCCCTCCACATGAGATGAGGAACTGAATCCCGTGGCGAAGACTCCAGAAGTACAGAAAGACTCATGTCAGCACTGGAGAGGCCATCCTCAGGGTCTGGCCCCCGACTCCACACAAGGTCTTAGCACCGGCATCGATGGGATAGGAATCCCTAGAGGCCCCCTGGTAACTCGCATGGGGACTGGCCTTTCCTGAGGCCACCAGAGCGGGTCCCTGAGTCCCCGTCGTAACTCGAGAGCACCTGCCGCAACTGGGTAAAATCCAGGAGGTTCTCCCTCCAGGCGAGTATGAGGCCCCATTTCCCCTGAGGCCTATATGCTGTATGTAATTTCCACTGATATTTAGAGCTTCACATACCTGTTAATTAACGCGGCTACAAAGACAGGGCCATTGTCGGATTCTATACTGGTTGGAAACCCAAGTCTGGGAATTATTTCTCAATCAGCGAGCTACTTCATTTTCTTTTTCAGATCAGGTAGGGAAGGCCTCTGCCCAACCGGAGAAGGTACCTACTATTCTAGTAAGTCATGATAACAGGTGACTGCCTTTGCTTCCCCGAAGGACACTCGCTTTCCCTGCATCCTGAGAACTCCACGTCTCAGCCAGTTGGAAAAGCGCTTCTTGGAGGTCATTATTCAGGGGCAACTTCCCCTGGAGCCCGGGGCCATAGGGAGCGGCTCCACACTCCCAGGGAAAGGCAGAGCCACAGCCACACATCTGTCCCATCCCCTTTGCTCTGTAGGAGAGCTCTAGTGAGCCTAGGTCTGTCAGGAAAATTCTTGGCTCCTATGGGGACACATTCTATGTGTGAAACTGCATCCAGGACCTAGGGGCCACAGGGCGCCTGTTTCTCTCGGGGCGGAGGGGTGGGGGGCCTGAAGCAGTGCGGCCCAGCAACAGCTTCCACATCCATCCAATTGCTCTTTTCTTACCTCTGATAGAACTAGCTTTGGTTCCAGCCTTTGGCAATTTGGAGGCAAGCGGGCCCCACTTCCTCCCCAAGGAGGCATGGGACCTACTTTGAGTGGAAAGGCCCCTCACGGAGCTGAACCCAGGAAGGCACCCAGTCATGTCTGACACATTCCTGCATCCTGCTTCTTCATGAGCAATACCGCTATAAGCTAGGCAATGTCTTTCCAAGGCTCAGAAAGGACAGGGGAGATGCATGGTGCTGCCTCTGGAATTTCGGTCCTCTGAGCAGACCTGGAGGTCTCCCCTTGAAGGAGCTAACCAGTTTCTTCCAAATACAGGCTTGCAAACACACACTGGGTGGCTGCCTCTTCTTCCCTGAAGGACGATCACTTTCCCCGCATCCTGTGAACTCTGCATCCCAGCCTGCTGGAAAAGCGCTTCTTGGAGGTCATTTTTCAGGGACAATTTTCCCTGGAGCCCGGGGCCATAGGGAGGGCCCCATGCTCGCTGGGAAAGGCAGAGTCACATCCACAGTCTGTTCTACCCCTTTTGCCCTGTAGGAGAGCTCTAGTGAGCCTAGGTCTGTCAGGAAAATTCTTGGCTCCTATGGGGACACACCCTGTGTGTTAACCTGCATATCGGACCTAGGGGCCACAGGGCGCCTGTTCCTCTCGGGGGGGACCCTGAAGTGGTGCGGCCCAGCAACAGCCTGAACATCCATCCGATTGCTCTTTTCTTCCTTCTGATAGAGCTAGCTTTGCTTCTCGCTTTGGCATTTCGGAAGCCAGGGGGAGCCCCACCGCTGTTGTCCTGGGGTCTATTGGAGGTACCGGGTCTATTGGACCCCAGCATGGCACCCGACCCCCTCAGACACACTCCCGCAGCCTCCTTCCCCATGGGCAGGACTGTTCTGACCTAGGAATGTGTTCCCAAGGCTCAGAAAATGCAGGGAGACACACGGCCCTGACTCTGGAACTGAGGCCGTTGGAGCAGGCCTGGAGGTCTGACGTCTGAGACGCCAAACACTTGCTGCAAGATACAGGTGTGAAAACACACTCTCTGGGGCTGCCTTTCCTTCCTCCAAGGAAGAGAGCTTTTCCAGTCTCCTCCGTGCTGAGTCATACAAGGCTGGCAAAGGTCTGGCTTCAGAGGGCATTTCTCAGCGGCAATGGCCCCTGAGGCCCTGCACCCAGGGAGGGATCCTACCCTCCCAGGGGAAGTCAAAGCAACCTCCAAACAGCTGTTCTCTCATGTTTCCTCTGCAGGAGGGAGCTAGTGAGCCCAGGTCTGTCTGGAACGTTCTTGGATCCTGCGGGGAAATCATCCTGGGAGCCCACCTGGATACCAGTCGTAGGGGCTAAAATTCGCATTTTCCTTCCTTGGAGCCCTAACGCAGTACAGCCTAGCAACTGCTTGAAAATCCATCCTGTTGCTGTTTTCTTCCCTCTGACAGAGCGAGCTTTGCTCCCCATTTTGGGATTTCAGAAGCAAGGTGGTGGCCTGCAACTCCTTGCCTGGGGTCCATTGGAGGTGCAAGGTGCCCTCGACCAGGTGACCCCAGCATGACACCTGGCCCCCTCAGACACACTCCCGCAGCCTGCTTCCCCATGGGCAGGACTGCTCTCACCTAGGAATGTGTTTGCAAGGCCAGGAAACTGCAGGGAGACACAAGGCCCTGATTCTGGAATTGAGTCTGTTGGAACAGGCCTGCAGGTCTTCTGTCTAACAAGCCAAACACTTGCTGCAAGATACAGGCCTGAAAACACACTCTTGGGCTGCCTTTCCTTCCTCCAAGGAAGAGAGTTTTCTCAGCCTCCTGTGGGCTGAGAGTCACACAGGGCTGAAAAGCACTTGCTGGGAGATTATTTTTCATTGGCCATGGCCCCTGAGGCCCTGTGCTCAGGGAGGGCTCCCTCCCTCCCAGGGAAAGTCAAAGGAAGCTCCAAACGGCTGTTCAATCATGTTTCTGAGAGAGTCATTGCCAAGGCAGGTTTACTAAGAAGTTCAAGGGTCCCCAAGGAGAGAGGGGTCTAGAATTCTCAAGGAGGAAGGAAGGACAAACTGTTTTTCCCTCTACTTTCCTTAGGATTATATAACAATCATGCATCCTTCTTGAGGACGGTCTCTGGAAAAAACCTTCTGGCTAATCCTGTTATCTTAAAATGTCAATTATGGGAGTAGGTCTAGTGAGTCTTTACAACCTCCAGACATTCTTTTGTTCGTTGTCATAACTTATTGGAGAGTATATAACTCCATTACTAACACTAGCAAGGGGGTACGCTTTCTGCCCCTTGTGATGTCTCTGTCAGAAGCTTTCTCTATCTCCTTTATCCTTTAATAAAACTCTATTGCACAAAAGCTCTGAGCAATCAAGCCTCGTCTTGGGCCCTGGATTGAATTCTTCTCCTCCATAAGCCAAGAATCCCAGCATCTTTTCGTGGTTCAGCAACAATATTTCATTTCCTCTGCAGGAGAGAGCTAGTGAGCTTAGGTCTGTCTGGAACATTCTTGGATCCTGTGGGGAAAATATCCTGTGCACACATCTGGATACTGGGCCTAGAGGCCAAAATTTGCATTTCTTTCCCGGGGAGCCCTAACGTGGTGTGACTTAGCAACTGCTTGAAAATCCATCCCATTGCTGTTTTCCTCCTTCTGACAGAGCTAGCTTTGTTCCCTGCTTTGGGATATCTCAACCGAAGGGCCGGTCCATAGCTACTCGCCTGGGGCCCATTGGATGTGCAAGGTGCCCTCGACTAGGTGACCCTAGCATGGCACTCAGCCCGCTCAGACACACTCCCGAGGCTTCTTTCTCATGGGAAGCACTGCTCCAACCTAGGAATGTGTCTGCAATGCTTGGAAAGTGCAGTGAGACACACAGCCCTGACTCTGCAATTGAGGCCCTCAGAGCAAGCCTGCAGCTCTGATGTCTGAGAAGCAAAACACTTGCTGCAAAGAGAGGCCTGAAAACACACTCTCTGTGGATGACTTTCCTTCCTCTAAGGAAGATAGTTTTCCCAGTCTCCTGCTTCCTGAATGTCACACAGCTGGAATGCGCTTGCTTGGAGGTCGTGATTCAGTGGCAATGACCCCTGAGGCCCTTTGCCCAGGGAGGGCTCCCACACTCACAGGCAAATCAAAGCAACTTCCAAGTGAGTCAGCTCTTCACATCAAGTGGCCAAAGTATTGGAGTTTCAGGTTCAGTATTAGTCCTTCCAATGTATATTCAGACCTGATTTCCTTTAGGATGGAGTGGTTGCGTCTCCTTGTAGTCTAAGCGACCTACAAGCATCTTCTCCAACACCACAGTTCAAAAGCATCCAATTTTCAGCTGTCACTTTCTTTATAGTACATCTTTCATATCCATCCATGACATATGGAAAAACCATAGCCTTGACTGGATGGATCTTTGTTGGCAAAGCAACGTCTCGGCTTTTTAATATGCTGTCTAGTTTTGGTCATCACTTTTCTTCCAAGTCATAAATATGTTTTAAGTTCATGGAGGCAGCCATCACCTGCAGTGATTTCCAAGCCCCCAAAAATAGTCTGCTGCTGTTTCCAATGTTTTCCCATCTATTTGCCATGAAGTGATGAGACTGGATGCAATGATTTTAGTTTTCTGAATGCTGAGCTTTAAGCTAACTTTTTCACTCTCCTCTTTCACTTTCATCAGGAGACTCTTTAGTTCTTCTTCACTTTCTGCCATAAGGGTGGTGTCATCTGCATATCTGAGATTCTTGATATTTCTCCCAGCAATCTGGATTCCAGCGTGTGCTTCCTCCAGCCCAGTGTTTCTCATGATGTACTCTGCATATAAGTTAAATAAGCAGGGCTGACAATATACAGCCTTGACATATTCCTTTTCCTATTTAGAACCAGTCTGTTGTTCCATGTCCAGTTCGAACTGTTTCTTCCTGACCTGCATACAGGTTTCTCAAGAGACAGGTCAGGTGGTCTGGTATTCCCATCTCTTTCAGAATTTTTCCCAGTTTATTGTGATCCACACAGTCAAAGGCTTTGGCATAGTCAATAAAGCAGAAATAGATGTCTTTTTTTCTGGAACTCTCTTGCTTTTTCAATGATCCAGTGGATGTTGGCAGTTTGATCTCTGGTTTCTCTGCATGTTTTTAAATCCCTCTTGAACATTTGGAAGTTCACAGTTCATGTGAACTTGGAGAATTTTGAGCATTACTTTACTAGTGTGTGAGATGAGTGCAATTGTGCAGCAGCTTGAATATTCTTTGTCATTGCCTTTCTTTGGGATTGGAATGAAAACTGACCTAATGACTAGATGTTTTCAATTGCATATGCTGAAAGAACTGGCTGTGCAGTTTTGAAGAAAAAAAAATCATTTTAACCCATTTTCTCTGAAGTGCAAGGCATATCATGGCCATCCCTGAATCATAAAGTCACCTTTTCTTTATGTAGTCATAGTTTCATGCCTAAATTATAGGCCAACTCGTGCTCAAATGGACTCTGATGTCAGGGGCAGATCAACTAATAAAAAGCTTGGATTGTCCCTCTGGAGGAAAGTGAGATCTTGGTCCCACGAGAAGAATCTGAAGGGTTAAGGGAACTTGCAAGAGTGGGGAAAGCTTAGTCCATCCAACATGTACCAAAATCTTAAATAAGGCTTATTTACTTTACCGAAGTAAAAAAACAGATGATGAAAACAATTATAAATCAATGAAAGGTAAAGAAATTCATAGTCTGTTATCAAAAATTGCATTCTAAGAAAACTTTGTTCTCTTAACCTAGAGAGGAGACTAAATTCCATCTGGTACCAGCTTACCAGAAGACAAACAAACAAACAAACAAATTATCGGTAAGCTTAAAAAAAGTATATTCCATATATCTTGAAGTAGCAGTATTTCTGCAAAGGCATCAGTGTGAAACCATAGAGGACATGGTTAAAACCTGATTAAATAGAAATTGACAATGTAATCTGGTCACTGCTGCGACTTGAAATGCTTTAATATGATAACTGGAATTATAACTGACAGCATTTGACCAGGACATATCAGATTTTCACGGATGTCAGATAATTTCTAGGATATCTATATTAGGAACTGAAGGAATCTTTTGAACCTAGGAAAGAAAACAACAGTCTCAAAGGCCCTTGCTGAATCATCTATCAGCAAGGAATGTCTTTGCAAGGATCGCAAAGTGAAGGGAAATTACACCGACCTGCCTCTGCAACTTCGGTCCTCTGAGCAGATCTGGAGGTCTCCCTTTGTATAAGCTAACCTGTTCCTTCCAAATAGAGGTTTGCAACACAAAACAAGTGGCCGCCTATTCTTCCCCGAAGGAGGCTCTCTTTCCCCACATCCTGCGAACTCCCTTTCCCAGCCTCCTGGAAAAGCGCTTCTTGCAGTTCCTTTCAGAAAATCCTATGGACGGAGAAGCCTGGTAGGCTGCAGTCCGTGGGGTCGCTGAGGGTCGGACACGACTGAGCGACTGCACTTTCATTTTCACTTTCATGCATTGGAGAAGGCAATGGCAACCCACTTACTGTTCTTGCCTGGAGAATCCCAGGGACGGGGGAGCCTAGTGGGCTACCGTCTATGGCGTCGCACAGAGTCGAACACGACTGAAGCAACTTAGCAGCAGCAGCAGCAGCAGTTCCTTTCTTAGGGGCAGTTATCCCTGAGATTGGGACCTGGAAAGGCAGAGCCACCTCCACACACACGTCTTTTCTGTCCCCTTTCCTCTGGAGGAGAGCTCTAGTGAGCCTAGGTCTGTCAGGAAAAATTCTTGGCTTTGACGGGATCACACCCGGTGTGTGAACCTGCATACCCGACCTAGGGGCCACAGGGCACCTGTTTTGCTCGAGTGGGTCCTGGAGGGGTGCAGCATAGCAAGAGCTTAAAAATCCATCCAATTTGTCTTTTTTTTTTTTTACCTCGGAGAGAACGAGTTTGCTCCACCTCCACCCTTTGGCAGTGTGGAGGGAAGAGGGCACCACCCTCTCCCAAAGGGGACATAGGGCCTACCAGGAGAGAAAGGCCCCTTGAGGAGCTGAGCCCAGGTAGGCAGCCAGTGATGTCAAGCACACTCCCGCTGCTTGCTTCTTCATGGGCACTCCCACGATCTGCTAGGAATGTCTTTGCAAGGATCTCAAAGGGAAGGGGAGATACATGGCCCTGTCTCTGGAACTTCAGTCCTCTGAGCAGATCTGGAGGTCTTGAGTTGTATAAGCAAACCCTGTTCCTTCCAAATAGAGGCTTGCAAACACACCCCCGGTGGTTGCCTCTTCTTCCCCGAAGAAGTCTTTCTTTCCCCACATGCTGCGAACTCCCTGTCCCAACCTCCAAGAATAGCGCTTCTTGCCATTCCTTTCTTAGAGGCAGTTATCTCTGAGCTTGGGGCTGTAGGGAGTAGCCCCACACTCACAGGGAAAGGCAAAGACTCCTCCATACATCTCCTCTATCCCCTTTGCTCTGGAGGAGAGCTCTAGTGAGCCTAGGTCTTTCAGGAAAATTCTTGGCTTGGACAGGATCTCACCCTGTTTGTGAACCTGCATACCCAACCAGGGGCCACAGAGCACCTGTTTCAGTAAAGTGGGCCCTGAAAGGGTGCAGCCTAGCAAGAGCTTGAAAATCCATTCAATTGCTGTTTTTGTACCTCTGACAGAGCGAGCTTGGCTCCACCCTTTGGCAGTGAGGAGAAAAGAGGCATGACACCCTCCCCAAGGGGACATGGGGCCTACTTCGAGAGGAAAGGCCCCTTGTGGAGATGAGGCCAGGAAGGCACACAGTCGTGTCAAACACACTCCCACTGCTTGCTTCTTCAGGGGCACTCCCGCTATCAGCTAGGAATGTCTTTGCAATGATCACAAAGGGAAGGGGAGATACAGGGCCCTGCTTCTGGACCTCCGGTGCTCTGAGCAAATCTCGAGGTCTCCCGTTGTTGGTCAAGGTCAAGGTCAAGTTCAAGTTCAAGGTCAAGTTGAAGTTCAAGGTCAAGGTCAAGTTCAAGTTCATGGTAAGGTCAAGTTCAAGTTCAGGTTCAAGTTCAAGGTCAAGTTCAAGGTCAAGTCAAGTTCAAGGTCAAGGTCAACTCAAGTTCAAGGTCAAGGTCAAGTTCAGGGTCAAGTTCAAGGTTAAGGTTAAGTTCAAAGTCAAGTTCAAGTTCAAGGTCAAGGTCAAGGTCAAGTTCAAATTCAAGGGCAAGGCAAGGCCCAGCCCAAGGCCAAGGCAAGGGCAAGGGCAACGCCAAGGGCAAGGCCAAGGCCCAGGCCAAGGCAAAGGCCAAGGCCACCAAAGCGAAGCCCAAACCCCGTAACGCCTGACAAAAGGCAGAAGCCACTAGGCCCCTGCGCAGAGGAAGCCACTAAAGGCAGCAAGGCCACAGAGCTCCCCGACTCCCATTCCCACAGGAAGATATGAGGATAAAGGGCCTCATCCCAGCACAGCACCTGCTCCCACCACCACCCAACCCCGGCCCCCGCCCCCCGCAGCACGCCCCCTGAAACAACACTGTCTTCCCAGAAAAGAGAACGGAGAAGCCATGCGTGTGCCAAAGGAGCAAGATGAACGAACGATGCCAGGCCCTCCGAATTTGGGCACACCTGACGCCTCGGAACCCCGGGCCTGGCCGATGGGTCCCCGCCGTTCTCGGGTGGGAGGGGGGTCAACACGTTGGCCGAGAGCCCTTGCCCAGGCCACCCGCAAATCCCCTGAGATGTGATCCGACCACAGGGACCGAGGGCAAACGTACTGCTTGAGGTGCTGGAGGAGCCGGACGAAGCCATGGTGGGAGAGGCACACGGGCACGCTGCAGACTGCTGGCCGAGTGGGCGGGGACCCAGCAGCTCAGGACTCTGGAAAGCGGGAGGCGGCTCCGCCCCCATTGACGTCAATAAGGTTTGGGTGGGTAGATGGAGGGGGCCGCCCCTGGCCTCTTTCCAAGCAGAGACCCTGGACGGAGTCCCGTGGAGTGAGTGGGCTTTTCCCGGGCACGGCTGTGCCCCGGACCGCCAAGATCCCCGTTGGGGTGGGCGGGCAGTTCGGGGGCTTTGGTTTGTGGCCCTCCCTCTCAGCGGGGGGTGGGATCAATCCCGGGTGGATCAATCAGGGGCCCTCAGCAGTGCCAAGGGAGCTCACCGCCCAGGAAACGCCCCTAGGTCCCTTTGAATTGGCCACCAACGCCCCCTTTCCCAGCCTGCCTTGCTCTGGGATTTCCCGCCTTTTCACATTCCACAGGTCCCTGGGCCTCGACTGTCCCCCGCTGGCTCCTCTGAGGCATTCTGGGACACCAGACGCTCTCTCCAGCGCCTCCACCTAGATCCCTCGCTGTCCTCGCCTCTGTTTCCCCCCTGCCCCCTCCCCAACTCCTCCGTGGGCTCTTGGCGTCCATTCCCTACAGCAGTCCCAGAGTGCCACCCCGAGGGCTTTGAGTTGCCTGGAGCCCAAGGCTCCGGCCAGAGACCTGAGGGGCCAGCGTCTGGACTGGCAGCTAATGCCATTTGGGGCTTTTCTCACGTGGAGCCTGAGGCCCGCATATCCACGGGCAACCCCCCAGCGCGAGTGCCCTGGAGATACCCGACCAAGGGGACAGTGTACCCCCTACTGTGGGGAAGGAGGTTCCTGTTTTCCCTGCACTGGTTCGACTTTCACGCCGAGGATCGATCACACCATGGTGGCAAGTGGAATAGCCCTGAGAGAAAGCCTCATGGGAAGACTCGAGGGAAAGCCACAGATCCCTTGATCCACGGGACGGGAAGCGTGACACTGCTGCTACCGCTCAGGAGGAAAGCGCACGTGCATGACCCCACTCGAGCCGAGGACTGACGCCACTTGGGAGACTCCAGAAGTACGCCAAGATCCATGTCAGCACTGGAGAGCAATCCTCAGGTTCCGGTCCCGACTCCACACAAGGTCTTAGGCCCCGGCATCGACAGGAGAGGAATCCTGAGAGGGCCCCTAGCACCTCGCATGGGGACTGGCCTTTCCTGAGGTCACCAGAGCGGGTCCCTGAGGTCTCTGTCGAAACTCGAGAGCACCTGCCGCAACTCGAGAAAATCCAGGAGGTTCTCCCCTCCAGGCGAGATGAGGCCCATTTCCGCTGAGGCGTCTCGAGGCTAATCACAACTAACCTCTGGAACTTCCAAAGGGTCCTTCACACCCTTGCTGCAAGTCAAGAAGTTCTCCGACATACCCATCTCCACTCGAGAGGAAGGACGAGGGTCCCGCCCACATCCAGCGGAGCCCCGTTTCCGCCTCGTAGCTCGAGAAGAGGGATCCTTTCCCTTCGTCGTCGGGAAAGAATTCCAGGCCTTCGCGTCGCATCTCAAGAGGAGGCGCTTTCAACAGGAAAGACGAGAGGAACTCCAGGGCCTTGCCAGCATTCCAAGAGTCCCCCAGATGTCTAAGTCCATTCAAGAAGAACCTGTTTTCCCTGCACTGCCTCGACGTTCACGCCGAGGATCGACTCACACCACCGTGGCACGTGGGACAGCCCTGTTGGAAAGCCTCGTGGGAAAGCCTCAATGGAAAGCGACAGATCCCTTGATCCACACGTCAGCAAGCAGTGACACTGCTGCTACAGCTCGTGAGGAAATGGCAGGTGCATGCCCCCACACGAGATGAGGAATGACTCCCCTGGCGAGACTCCAGAAGTACGGAAAGATTCATGTCAGCACTGGAGAGGCATCCTCAGGGTCTGGCCCCGACTCCAAAAAGGTCTTAGGCCCCGGCATCGACGGGAGAGGAATCCCGAGAGGCTCCAGAGCAACTCGCATTGGGGACTGGCCTTTCCTGAGGCCACCAGAGTCGGTCCCTGAGGTCCCGTCTTAAGTTGAGAGCACCTGCCACAACTCGAGAAAATCCAGGAGGTTCTCCCCTCCAGGCGAGATGAGGCCCATTTCCGCTGAGGCGTCTCGAGGATAATCACACCTAACATCTGGAACTTCCAAAGGGTCCTTCACACCCTTGCTGCAACTCAAGAAGTTCCCCGACATACCCGTCTCCACTCGAGACGAAGCACGAGAGTCCCGCCCACATCCAGAGGAGCCCCGTTTCCGCCTCATAGCTCGAGAGGAGGGATCCTTTCCCTGCGTGGTCGGGAAAGAGTTCCCGGCGTTCCCGTCGCATCTCAAGTGGAGGCGCTCTGCACAGGAAAGGCGAGAGGAACTCCAGGGTCGTGCCACCATTCCCAGAGTCCCCCAGATGTCTCAGTCCATTCCAGGGAAACCCTGTTTTCCCTGCACTGCCTCGACTTTCAAGCCGAGGATTGACTCACAACCACGGTGGCACGTGGGACAGCCCTGAGGGAAAGCCTCATGGGAAAGCCTCGTGGGAAAGCACCGACGGAAAGCCACTGATCCCTTGATCCTCCCGACGGGAAGCATGACATTGCTGCTACAGCTCGGGAGGAAAGCACAAGTGCATGCCTCCACACGAGACGAAGACTGACTCCTCAGGGGATACTCCAGAAGTACCCCAAGATCCATGTCAGCACTGGAGAGGAATCCTCAGGTTCCGGAACCGACTCCACACAAGGTCTTAGGCCCCAGCATCGACAGTACAGGAATCCTGACAGGCCCCCGAGCAACTCCCATGGGGACTGGCCTTTCCGGAGGCCACCAGAGTGGGTCCCTGAGGTCCCCGTCGTAAGTCGAGAGCACCTGCCACAATTCGAGAAAATCCAGGAGGTTCTCCCCTCCAGGCGAGATGAGGCCCATTTCCGCTGAGGCGTCTCGAGGCTAATCACACCTAAACTCTGGAACTTCCAAACGGTCCTTCACACCCTTGCTGCAACTCAAGAAGTTCCCCGACATACCCGTCTCCACTCGAGAGGAAGCAGGAGAGTCCCGCCCACATCCAGAGGAGCCCCGTTTCCTCCTCCTAGCTCGAGAGGAGGGATCCTTTCCCTGCGTGGTCGGGAAAGAATTGCCCAGCGTTCCCGTCGCATCTCAAGAGGAGGCGCTCTCCACAGGAAAGGCGAGAGGAACTCCAGGGTCGTGCCACCATTCCCAGAGTCCCCCAGATGTCTCGTCCATTCCAGGGAAACCTGTTTTCCCTGCACTGCCTCGGCTTTCAAGCCGAGGATTCGACTCACACCACGGTGGCACGTGGGACAGCCCTGTGGGAAAGCCTCGTGGGACAGCCCTGTGGGAAAGCCTCGAGGGAAAGCCACAGATCCCTTGATCCACGCGAAGGGAAGCGTGACACTGCTGCTACAGCTCGGCAGGAAAGCCCATCGTGCCATGCCCCCACTCTGGACGAGGACTGACTCCCCTGGGGAGACTCCTAGAAGTACCCTAGATCCATGTCAGCACTGGAGAGGAATCCTCAGATTCCGGCAACGACTCCACACAAGGACTTAGGCACCAGCATCAACGGGAGAGGAATCCTAAGAGGCCCCGAGCAACTCGCATGGGGACTGGCCTTTCCTGAGGCCACCAGAGCGGGTCCCTGAGGTCCCCGTCGTAAGTCGAGAGCACCTGCCGCAACTCGAGAAAATCCAGGAGGTTCTCCCCTCCAGGCGAGATGAGGCCCATTTCCGCTGAGGCGTCTCGAGGCTAATCACATCTAAACTCTGGAACTTCCAAAGGGTCCTTCACACCCTTGCTGCAACTCAAGAAGTTCCCCGGACATACCCGTCTCCACTCGAGAGGAAGCACGAGAGTCCCGCCCACATCCAGAGGAGCCCCGTTTCCGCCTCCTAGCTCGAGAGGAGGGATCCTTTCCCTGCGTGGTCGGGAAAGAATTCCCGGCGTTCCCGTCGCATCTCAAGAGGAGGCGCTCTCCACAGGAAAGGCGAGAGGAACTCCAGGGTCGTGCCACCATTCCCAGAGTCCCCCAGATGTCTCAGTCCATTCCAGGGAAACCTGTTTTCCCTGCACTGCCTCGACTTTCAAGCCGAGGATCGACTCACACCACGGTGGCACGTGGGACAGCCCTGTGGGAAAGCCTCGTGGGAAAGCCTCGTGGGAAAGCCTCGAGGGAAGCCACATGATCCCTTGATCCACGGCGAAGGGAAGCGTGACCTCTGCTGCTACAGCTCGAGAGGAAAGCACACGTGCATTCCCCCACTGGAGACGAGGACTGACTCCCCTGGGGAGACACCAGAAGTACCTCAAGATCCATGTCAGCACTGGAGAGGAATCCTCAGGTTCCGGCATCAACTCCACACAAGGTCTTGAGGCCCCGGCATCGAACGGGAGAGGAATCCCGAGAGGCCCCAGCAACTCGCATGGGGACTGGCCTTTCTGAGGCCACCAGAGCGGGTCCCTGAGGTCCCCGTCGCTAAGTCGAGAGCACCTGCCGCAACTCGAGAAAATCCAGGAGGTTCTCCCCTCCAGGCGAGATGAGGCCCATTTCCGCTGAGGCGTCTCGAGGCTAATCACATCTAACATCTGGAACTTCCAAAGGGTCCTTCACACCCTTGCTTGCAACTCAAGAAGTTCCCCGACATACCTCGTCTCCACTCGAGAGGAAGCACGAGAGTCCCGCCAACATCCAGAGGAGACCCGTTTCCGCCTCCTAGCTCGAGAGGAGGGATCCTTTCCCTGCGTGGTCGGGAAAGAATTCCTGGCGTTCCCGTCGCATCTCAAGAGGAGGCGCTCTCCACAGGAAAGGCGAGAGGAACTCCAGGGTCGTGTCACCATTCCCAAGGTCCCCCAGATGTCTCAGTCCATTCCAGGGAAAGCCTGTTTTCCCTGCACTGCCTCGACTTTCAAGCCAGAGGATCGACTCACACCACAGTGGCACGTGGGACAGCCCTGTGGGAAAGCCTCGTGGGAAAGCCTCGTGGGAAAGCCTCGAGGGAAAGCCACAGATCCCTTGATCCACGTGAAGGGAAGCATGACACTGGCTGCTACAGCTCGGGAGGAAAGCGCACGTGCATGCCCCCACTCCGAGACGAGGACTGACTCCCCTTGGGAGACTCCAGAAGTACCCCAAGATCCATGCTCGGCACTGGAGAGGTATTCTCAGGTTACCGCACCAGACTCCACACAAGGTCTTAGGCCCCGGCATCGACGGGAGAGGAATCCCGAGAGGCCCCCGAGGCAACTCGCATGGGGACTGGCCTTTCCTGAGGACCACCAGAGCGGGTCCCTGAGGTCCCCGTCGTAAGTCGAGAGCACCTGCCGCAAATCGAGGAAATCCAGGAGGTTCTCCCCTCCAGGCGAGATGAGGCCCATTTCCGCTGAGGCGTCTCGAGGCTAATCACACCTAACCTCTGGAACTTCCAAAGGGTCATTCACACCCTTGCTGCAACTCAAGAAGTTCCCCGACATACCCGTCTCCACTCGAGAGGAAGCACGAGAGTCCCGCCCACATCCAGAGGAGCCCCGTTTCCGCCTCCTACCTCGGAGAGTAGAGGATTCCTTTCCCTGCGTGGTTCGGGAAAGAATTCCTGGTGTTCCCGTCGCATCTCAAGAGGAGGCGCTCTCAACAGGAAAGGCGAGAGGAACTCCAGGGTCGTGCCACCATTCCCAGAGTCCGCCAGATGTCTCAGTCCATTCCAGGGAAACCTGTTTTCCCTGCACTGCCTCGACCTTTCAAGCCGAGGATCAACTCACCTCCACGGTGGCACGTGGGACAGCCCTGTGGGAAAGCCTCGTGGAAGCCTCGAGGGAAATGCCACTAGATCCCTTGATCCACGCGAAAGGAAGCGTGACACTGCTGCTACAGCTCTGGAGGCAAAGCGCACCGTGCATGCCCCCACTCTGAGACTGAGGACTGACTCCCCTGGGGAGACTCCAGAAGTACCCCAAGATCCATGTCAGCACTGGAGAGGAATGCCTCAGGTTCCGGCACCGACTCCACACAAGATCTTAGGCCCCGGCATCTGACGGGAGAGGAATCCCGAGAGGCCCCCGAGCAACTCGCATGGGGACTGGCCTTTCCTTGAGGCCACCAGAGCGGGTCCCTGAGGTCCCCGATCGTAAGTCGAGAGCACCTGCCGCAACTCGAGAAAATCCAGGAGGTTCTCCCCTCCAGGCGAGATGAGGCCCATTTCCGCTGAGGCGTCTCGAGGCTAATCACACCTAACCTCTGGAACTTCCAAAGGGTCCTTCACACCCTTGCTGCAACTCAAGAAGTTCCCGACATACCCGTCTCCACTCGAGAGGAAGCACGAGAGTCCCGCCCACATCCAGAGGAGCCCCGTTTCCGCCTCCTAGCTCGAGAGGAGGGATCCTTTCCCTGCGTGGTCGGGAAAGAATTCCCGGCGTTCCCGTCGCATCTCAAGAGGAGGCGCTCTCCACAGGAAAGGCGAGAGGAACTCCAGGGTCGTGCCACCATTCCCAGAGTCCCCCAGATGTCTCAGTCCATTCCAGGGAAACCTGTTTTCCCTGCACTGCCTCGACTTTCAAGCCGAGGATCGACTCACACCACGGTGGCACGTGGGACAGCCCTGTGGGAAAGCCTCGTGGGAAAGCCTCGTGGGAAAGCCTCGAGGGAAAGCCACATGATCCCTTGATCCACGCGAAGGGAAGCGTGACACTGCTGCTACAGCTCGGGAGGAAAGCGCACGTGCATGCCCCCACTCGAGACGAGGACTGACTCCCCTGGGGAGACTCCAGAAGTACCCCAAGATCCATGTCAGCACTGGAGAGGAATCCTCAGGTTCCGGCACCAGACTCCACACAAGATCTTAGGCCCCGGCATCGACGGGAGAGGAATCCCGAGAGGCCCCGGAGCAACTCGCATGGGGACTGGCCTTTCCTGAGGCCACCAGAGCGGGTCCCTGAGGTCCCCGTCGTAAGTCGAGAGCACCTTGCCAGCAACTCGAGAAAATCCAGGAGGTTCTCCCCCTCCAGGCGAGATGAGGCCCATTTCCGCTGAGGCGTCTCGAGGCTAATCACATCTAACATCTGGAACTTCCAAAGGGTCCTTCACACCCTTGCTGCAACTCAAGAAGTTCCCCGACATACCCGTCTCCACTCGAGAGGAAGCACGAGAGTCCCGCCCACATCCAGAGGAGCCCCGTTTCCGCCTCCTAGCTCGAGAGGAGGGATCCTTTCCCTGCGTGGTCGGGGAAAGAATTCCCGGCGTTCCCGTCGCATCTCAAGAGGAGGCGCTCTCCACAGGAAAGGCGAGAGGAACTCCAGGGTCGTGCCACCATTCCCAGAGTCCCCCAGATGTCTCAGTCCATTCCAGGGAAACCTGTTTTCCCTGCACTGCCTCGACTTTCAAGCCGAGGATCGACTCACACCACGGTGGCACGTGGGACAGCCCTGTGGGAAAGCCTCGTGGGAAAGCCTCGTGGGAAAGCCTCGAGGGAAAGCCACAGATCCCTTGATCCACGCGAAGGGAAGCGCGACACTGCTGCTACAGCTCGGGAGGAAAGCGCACGTGCATGCCCCCACTCGAGACGAGGACTGACTCCCTGAGGAGACTCCAGAAGTACCCCAAGATCCATGTCAGCACTGGAGAGGAATCCTCAGGTTCTGGCACCGACTCCACACAAGATCTTAGGCCCCGCATCGACGGGAGAGGAATCCCGAGAGGCCCCGAGCAACTCTGCATGGGGACTGGCCTTTCCTGAGGCCACCAGAGCGGGTCCCTGAGGTCCCCGTCGTAAGTCGAGAGCACCTGCCGCAACTCGAGAAAATCCAGGAGGTTCTCCCTCCAGGCGAGATGAGGCCCAATTTCCGCTGAGGCGTCCTCGAGGCTAATCACACCTAAACCTCTGGAACTTCCAAAGGGTCCTTCACACCCTTGCCTGCAACTCAAGAAGTTCCCCGACATACCCGTCTCCACTCGAGAGGAAGCACGAGAGTCCCGCCCACATCCAGAGGAGCCCCGTTTCCGCCTCCTAGCTCGAGAGGAGGGATCCTTTCCCTGCGTGGTCGGGAAAGAATTCCCGGTGTTCCCGTCGCATCTCAAGAGGAGGCGCTCTCCGACAGGAAAGGCGAGAGGAACTCCAGGGTCGTGCCACCATTCCCAGAGTCCCCCAGATGTCTCAGTCCATTCCAGGGAAACCTGTTTTCCCTGCACTGCCTCGACTTTCAAGCCGAGGATCGACTCACACCACGGTGGCACTGTGGGACAGCCCTGTGGGAAAGCCTCGTGGGAAAGCCTCGTGGGAAAGCCTCGAGGGAAAGCCACTGATCCCTTGATCCACGCGAAGGGAAGCGTGACACTGCTGCTACAAGCTCGGGAGGAAAGCGCACGTGCATGCCCCCACTCGAGACGAGGACTGACTCCCCTGGGAGACTCCAGAAGTACCCCAAGATCCATGTCAGCACTGGAGAGGAATCCTCAGGTTCCGGCACCGACTCCACACAAGATCTTAGGCCCCGGCATCGACGGGAGAGGAATCCCGAGAGGCCCCGAGCAACTCGCATGGGGACTGGCCTTTCCTGAGGCCACCAGAGCGGGTCCCTGAGGTCCCCGTCGTAAGTCGAGAGCACCTGCCGCAACTCGAGAAAATCCAGGAGGTTCTCCCCTCCAGGCGAGATGAGGCCCATTTCCGCTGAGGCGTCTCGAGGCTAATCACACCTAACCTCTGGAACTTCCAAAGGGTCCTTCACACCCTTGCTGCAACTCAAGAAGTTCCCCACATACCCGTCTCCACTCGAGAGGAAGCACGAGAGTCCCGCCCACATCCAGAGGAGCCCCGTTTCCGCCTCCTAGCTCGAGAGGAGGGATCCTTTCCCTGCGTGGTCGGGAAAGAATTCCCGGCGTTCCCGTCGCATCTCAAGAGGAGGCGCTCTCCACAGGAAAGGCGAGAGGAACTCCAGGGTCGTGCCACCATTCCCAGAGTCCCCCAGATGTCTCAGTCCATTCCAGGGAAACCTGTTTTCCCTGCACTGCCTCGACTTTCAAGCCGAGGATCGACTCACACCACGGTGGCACGTGGGACAGCCCTGTGGGAAAGCCTCGTGGGAAAGCCTCGTGGGAAAGCCTCGAGGGAAAGCCACAGATCCCTTGATCCACGCGAAGGGAAGCGTGACACTGCTGCTACAGCTCGGGAGGAAAGCGCACGTGCATGCCCCCACTCGAGACGAGGACTGACTCCCCTGGGGAGACTCCAGAAGTACCCCAAGATCCATGTCAGCACTGGAGAGGAATCCTCAGGTTCCGGCACCGACTCCACACAAGGATCTTAGGCCCCGGCATCGACGGGAGAGGAATCCCGAGAGGCCCCCGAGCAACTCGCATGGGGACTGGCCTTTCCTGAGGCCACCAGAGCGGGTCCCTGAGGTCCCCGTCGTAAGTCCGAGAGCACCTGCCGCAACTCGAGAAAATCCAGGAGGTTCTCCCTCCAGGCGAGATGAGGCCCATTTCCGCTGAGGCGTCTCGAGGCTAATCACACCTAACCTCTGGAACTTCCAAAGGGTCCTTCACACCCTTGCTGCAACTCAAGAAGTTCCCGACATACCCGTCTCCACTCGAGAGGAAGCACGAGAGTCCCGCCCACATCCAGAGGAGCCCCGTTTCCGCCTCCTAGCTCGAGAGGAGGGATCCTTTCCCTGCGTGGTCGGGAAAGAATTCCCGGCGTTCCCGTCGCATCTCAAGAGGAGGCGCTCTCACAGGAAAGGCGAGAGGAACTCCAGGGTCGTGCCACCATTCCCAGAGTCCACCAGATGTCTCAGTCCATTCCAGGGAAACCTGTTTTCCCTGCACATGCCTCGACTTTTCAAGCCGAGGATCGACTCACACCACGGTGGCACGTGGGACAGCCCTGTGTTGGAAAGCCTCGTGGGAAAGCCTCGAGGGAAAGCCACAGATCCCTTGATCCACGCGAAGGAGCGTGACACTGCTGCTACATGCTCGGAGGAAAGCGCACGTGCATGCCCCACTCGAGACGAGGACTGACTCCCCTTGGGGAGACTCCAGAAGTACCCCAAGATCCATGTCAGCACTGGAGGAGGAATGGCTGCAGGTTGCCCGGAGCGACTCCACACAAGAGGTCTTAGGACCCGAGCATCTAGGGAACGTAAGGAATCGCAGGCCCCGCGAGCAACTCGCCCATGGGGACGCTGCATTTCTTGGAGTCCACCTAGAGGCGGGTCCTGAGTCCCGCTCGTGAAGTCGAGAGCACGCTGCCGACAATTCGTAGAAAATCGCAGGAGGTTCTCCCCCTCCAGGGCTAGATGAGGCGCCCATTTCGCGCTAGCATGTCTCGAGGCTAATCACACCAAACTCTGGAACTGTCAACGAATCTTGCAACGCCTTGCTGCACGTCAGAAGTTCTTCCGACATACCGTCTCCCACCGTGAGAAGAAGCAAAGAGTCGCCGCCACTCCCAGAAGGAGGCCGCCGTTTCCCTGCCTCCCTTGCTCGAGAAGAGGGATCCTTTCTCCTCGCAGTTGGGAAAGAATTTCCGGCAGCGTTCCCGTGCGCATCTCAAGAGGAAGGTGCTCGGCCAGCAGGAAAGGAGAGAGGAAAATTCCAGGTATAGTGCCAGCCATTCCCAGAAGTCCGCTCAAGTGTCTCCAGCTTCGATTTCCAGGGACACCTCTTTCCTCGCACTCGACTCGGACTTTCAAGGCCGGAGGATGCTGACACCAAGGTGCCGTGCAGCCACTGTGGAAAGCCTCGTGGGGAAAAGCACTCGTAAAGGGCGCGAGAAAGACCACTTGATCCTTGATCCACGGAAGGGAAAGTGCGTGACAACTGCTCTAGAGCTGTGGAGGAAGCCGCACGTGCATGGCCCCCGACGTTGACGAGGACTGACTACCTGGGGAGACTCAGACAGTAATCCCCAGAATCCATGTCAGGCAACTGGGGGAGAAATCCTCAGTTCGGCACACGAACTCCCACACAAGATCTTAGGCAGCCCAGGCATCGAACGGAAGAGGGAATCCCGAAGAGGCTCCCGGAGAACTCCGCATGGGGACTGGCACTTTCGGCTGAGGCCACGGACAGAGCGGTCCCTGAGGTCCGCCTACGTGTAAGTTGACGAGCAACTTGGAACTGAGATAATCGAGAAGTTTCCGCTTCCAAGGCGAGAATGAGGCCCGATTTCCGCTGAGGCGTCTCGGAGCTAATCAAGCACTAACATCTGGAATCCAAAGGGTCCTTCACGCACCCTTGCTGCAAACTCAAAGTTTCCGCACGACATACCCAGTCTCACCTGCGAGAGGAAGCACGGGAGTCCCGCGCAATCCAGGGACCCCGTTTCTTCCGGCCTCTACTCGCGGAGGGGGGATCGCTTTTCCTGCGTGTCGGTGGGATAGGAATTCCCGCGCGTTCCGCGAGTCGGCATCTAGAGGAAGGCCTCTCCACGAAAGGGAGAGGAAACTTCAGGAATGTGCACGCATTCGCTCGAGTCCCTGTGTTGTCCAGTCCATCCAAGGAACGACTGTTTTCCCTGCAACTGCCTCGACTTTCAAGCGAGGATCAGGCACACAGGTGGACGTGGAGGCCGCTGTGGCAAGCCTTGTGGGAAAGGAGCTCGTGGGAAAGCCTCGAGGGAAGCCACGATCGGCCTTGATCACGGGGCAAGGGTAGCCGCGACTCTGCTTCGCTAATGCTCGTGGAGAAAGCGGCCCACGTGCATTTCCCGCCACTGGCGCAGCGACTGGACGCACTCTCCGCTGAAGGGAGTCAAAAGTACCCCAGCCAAGATCATGTAGCACTGGGAGAGGAATCCTCAGGTTCGCGGACACGTTCCACAGCACAACTCTAGATGAGCCCCGTGCATCGAGACGGAGAGGAATCCGGCGAGAGGCCAACTGCAATGATGGGGACTGGCCGTTTGCCTGAGCACAGAAGCTGGGTCCTGAGGTTCGCGCCGTCGAGCAGCCTGCCGAAAACTCGAGAAAATCAGGAGGTTTCCTCTCAGGCGAGATGAGGCGCAGTTTCCGGCTGAGGCGTCCACAGGCGCTAATCACAGCCTAAACCTCTGAACTCTGCAAAGGGTTTCTTCACACCGTGCTGCAACTCAAGAAGTTTCCCGGACATTCACCGACGTGCTCGCACCGAGATGGAAGCACGAGAGTCCCCGCCACATCCAGCAGGAGGGACGCTCGTTTCCGCGCTCACTAGCTGGAGACGCGAGCGCGATCCATGCAACACTGCGTGGTCACAGAGGCACATTCCAGGTCGTTCCCGGTCGCATCTCAAGAGGATGGCGGCTCTCGACAGGAAAAGGTGAGAAGGAACCAGGTCGTGGCTACCCATTCGCCAGAGTGGCCGCCAGATTCATCACCAGTTCCAGGAAAGCCTGTTTTCCGCTCCGCATGCTCGACTTTGCAAGGCCGAAGATGCGACTCAACCGAGTGGCAGCGTGGGACAGGCCCTGTGGAGAGCCTCTGGGAAGCCTCGTGGGAAAGCCTCCGGAGGGAAAGCCAGATCCGATATGATCGTAGGAGCTGAGAGGGAAGCGTGACACTGCTGCGCAACTGGTCGGGAGGAAAGCGCACGTGCCATTGCCCGACCGAGACGAGGACTGACTCCCGGGGAAGATTCTGAGTAATCGCAGAGTATTCCGATGTCGGTCAGCTGGAGAGGAACTTCAGGTTTCAGCAGCCCCGATCCACGCAATGATAATTTAGGCCGCCGGCATCGACGGGGAGAGGAATCCGTAGAGCCCGGAGCAACTCGCATGGGATGGCCTTTCTGAAGGCACCAAGCCACGGCGTCGCGAGGGTCGCCCGTCGAAGTCGATGAGCACCTTTGCCGAGCAATACGAGGAAAACGAAGGAGGTTTGCCGTCCTTCCGGCTAGATGAGGCGGCCATTCCGCTGCGTAGGCGATCGGGTGCTAATCATAACTATCCTCTGAAAAGCCTTCGACAAGGGTCCTTCCACCCCTTGCGGCAACTCAAGTAATTGTCCCGCGACATACCGGTAGATCTCCCTGCCGAGAGGAGCAGAGAGTCCCGCGCACTCCAGAAGGAGTCCGGTTTCGCTCATACTGAGAGGAGGGGATGCCTTTGCTGGTCGTGGTCGCCGGAAAGATTGTCGGCGTTCCATCGGCATCTCAAGAGAGGCGCTCCTCACAGCACGGAAAGGCGAGAAGGAACTTCCAGGGTCGGTGGTGCATATGCCCAGAGTCCCCCGAGAATGTCTAGTCCATTCCAGAGGAAACGTTTTTTCCGTGCAACTCCTCGACTTCAGGAGCCGAAGGATCGCTCAACAGGCACAGGTAGGCTAACGTGGGAGCCGCTGTGGGAAAGGCCTACGTGGAAAGGCCTGCGTCGGGACTCGAGGAAAGCTCAGATGAGGAAAGCGCGAGCGGAAGGTGATCCCTTAGATCGCACAGGCGAAGGGAAGCGTCGTACACTGCTGCTCAACCGTCGGAGGAAAGGCGCACTGTGCAGTGCGCCACTGAGACGAGGGATCTGACTCCCCTGGGGAGAACTCCAGAAGATACCACCAAGATGCCATGTCACGCCGGTAGAGGAAATCCTCGAGGTTCCGGATCGCTCCACACAAAGTCTAGGCGCCATGGCATCGACGGGAGAGGAATCCCTAAGGCCGCCGGAGCAAACTCGCATGGGGACTGGCCTTTCCTTGAGGCACCAGAGCGGGTCCGCTGGTCCCCGTGTGAAGATCGAAGAGCACCTGCCGGAAACTTGGAAAATGCACGGAGGTTTCCGCCCCTTCCTGGGCGAGATTTGAGGCCGCATTTCCGCTGAGTGTTCAGGCTTAATACATCATAACCTGCTGGAAGGTTCTAAAGTGTCTTCACACCTGGCTTGCCAAGCTCAAGAAAGTTCCCGAGCTACCGCGTCCGATCATCGAGAGGAAAGCACGAGAGATCGCTGCAAACATCCAAGAGGAGACCACTGTTTCTCCTCGCTAGCCAAGAAGGAGGGATCCTTTGCCCTGCGTGCGATCGGTGATAACGAATTCCCTGTGATTCCCTCGCGCCTCTCCAGGATGAGGCGCCTCACAGGAAAGGCGAGAGGAACATCAGGGTGCGTGGGCGCCACGCCATTCTAGAGTCGGCCCAGAATGTATCAGTCCATTCGCAGAGAAACGTGTTTTTCCCTGCACCAGCGCTCGACGTTTGCAAGCCGAGGATCTAGCTCACAGCGGCGCGCAACGGTGCGCAGGTGGGACAGCCCTGTGTTAAACCTCGTGGGAAAGCCCTGCGAGGTAAAGACCACAGATCGCTTGATACCACGCGAAAGGGAAGCATGTTTTGTTTGTTTCGTGACACTGCTGCTAACTGCTCGAGAGAAAAAGCGCACAGTGCATGCCCCCACTGAGGACAAGGACTGACTCCCCTTGGGAGAGCGTCGGCAGAAGTACCCCAAGATGCCATGTCAGCACTGAGGGGAATGCCTCAGTGTTTTTCTGTCAGCCGACCTGTCGCACACAAGCCTTAGTGCCTGGCTTTCGAGCGGAAGTGGAATCCCCGAGAGTCCTGAGCAACCATGTAAGGGGACTGGCCTTTGCTGAGTTCCCAACCAGAAGCGGGTCCATGAGGTCCGGGCCGTCGTAAGTCGATGAGGCACATGCCGCAACTGCGGAGAAAAGATCCAGGTGGGTTCTGCCTCCAGGCGAAGATGAGGCGCCGATGTCCGCGATGAGGTGTCTCCATGCGCTAATGCACAACGCTAAATTCTGGAACTTCCAAAGGGTCCTTCACACCCTTGTTTGCAACTCAAGAAGTTTCTCGACATACCGGCAGTCTCCCCTGCAGAGAAGGATAGCAGCGAGAGTCCCCGTAGGCACCATCCAGAGGATCCCCTTTCCTGCCTGCCTAGTTCTAGAAAAGGGATGCCGCTTTCCGCTGGTGATCGGAAAGATTTCTGGCGTTTCCCGCGCGCATCTCAAGAGGAGGCACTGCTCGGCACAGGAAAGGGCGAGAGGAACTGCCAGGGTGCGTGCCACCATTTCGCCAGACTCGCCGCGATGTCTGCGTTCCATTCCAGTGAAAGCGGCCTGGTTTCCCTGCACTGCCCCTAGACTTTTCAAGCCTAAGGATCGACTGCCAGCCGGGCACGGTGGCACGTGGGAGCAACCGGCTGTGGGATAAGCCTCGTGGGAGAAGCCTCGTGGAAAAGCCTCAAGGGAAAGCGCACAGATCGCCTTGATCCACGCGAAGGGAAGAGCGACACTGCTGGGCTACAGCTCTGGAGGTAAAAGACGGCACGTGCATGGCCCGGCCCTCGAGACGAGGACTGACTCCGCGCTGGGAAACTCCAGAAGTAAGCCCGGTGTCCAAGATCGGATGTCGGCACTAGAGAGGATCTTCAGGTTCGGCAGCACTGACTGCGCCAGCTATATATATGTTCTTAGACACCAGCTTCAACGGAGAGGATCCCGAGTATGGCCCGCGAGCAAGCTCGCATGGGGACTGGCCTTTCCTGAGGCCACCAGAGCGGTCGCTGAGGTCCCGGCGTCGTAAGTAAGGAGCACATGCCGGCAACTCGAGAACAAATCTAGGAGGTTCTCCGCTCGCAGGCGCAGGATGAGGCCCATTTCGCGCGGGCTGAGGCGTTCCTCCGAGGCTAATCAGCATCTAAATCTGGAACTTTCCAAAAGGCTCCTTCACACCCTTGCTGCAACTCAAGAAGTTCCACTCGACATAACTCGTCTCAGCACTCGAGAGGAAGGACGAGACGTCCCGCCCACATCGCACGAGGAGCGCGGCCGTTTCGCGCCGCCCCTAGCTCGAGGGGAGGGTCCTTTCCCTGCGTTTGGTCGGGAAAGAATTCCCGGCATTCTCCCGGTCGCATCTCAAGAGGATGCGGCTCTCCACAGGAAGGCGAGAGTT
>NW_017212296.1:0-16758 GCF_001704415.2 Capra hircus
TTTCAAATCCTGAAAGATGATGCTGTGAAAGTGCTGCACTCAATATGCCAGCAAATTTGGAAAACTCAGCAGTGGCCACAGGACTGGAAAAGGTCAGTTTTCATTCCAATTCCAAAGAAAGGCAATGCCAAAGAATGCTCAAACTACCACACAATTGCACTCATCTCACATGCTAGTAAAGTAATGCTCAAAATTCTCCAAGCCAGACTTCAGCAATACGTGAACCGTGAACTCCCTGATGTTCAAGCTGGTTTTAGAAAAGGCAGAGGAACCAGAGATCAAATTGCCAACATCCCTGGATCATGGAAAAAGGCAAAGAGAGTTCCAGAAAAACATCTATTTCTGCTTTATTGACTATGCCAAAGCCTTTGACTGTGTGATCACAATAAACTGTGGAAAATTCTGAAAGAGATGGAAATACCAGACCACCTACCTGCCTCTTGAGAAATCTGTATGCAGGTCAGGAAGCAACAGTTAGAACTGGACATGGAACAACAGACTGGTTCCAAATAGGAAAAGGAGTACGTCAAGGCTGTGTATTGTCATCCTCCTTATTTAACTTCTATGCAGAGTACATCATGAGAAACATGGACTGGAAGAAACACAAGCTGGAATCAAGATTGCCCGGAAAATATCAATAACCTCAGATATGCAGATGACACCACCCTTATGGCAGAAAGTGAAGAGAAGCTAAAAAGCCTCTTGATGAAAGTGAAAGAGAGAGAGCGAAGAAGTTGGCTTAAAGCTCAACATTTAGAAAACAAAGATCATGGCATCCAGTCCATCACTTCATGGGAAATAGAAGGGGAAACAATAGAAACAGTGTCAGACTTTCTTTTTGGGGCTCCAAAATCACTGCAGATGGTGACTGCAGCCATGAAATTAAAAGACGCTTACTCCTTGGAAGAAAGTTATGAACCAACCTGGATAGAATATTCAAAAGCAGAGACCTTACTTTGCCGACTAAGATCTGTCTAGTCAAGGCAATGGTTTTTCCAGTGGTCATGTATGGATGTGAGAGTTGGACTTTGAATAAGGCTGAGCGCCGAAGAATCAATGCTTTTGAACTGTGGTGTTGCAGAAGACTCGAGAGTCCCTTGGACTGCAAGGAGATGCAACCAGTCCATTCTGAAGGAGATCAGCCCTGGGATTTCTTTGGAAGGAATGATACTAAGCCTGAAGCTCCAGTACATTGGCCACCTCATGCTAAGAGTTGACTCATTGGAAAAGACTCTGATGCTGGGAGGGATTGGGGGCAGGAGGAGAAGGGGACGACCCAGGATGAGATGGCTGGATGGCATCACGGACTCGATGGCCGTGAGTCTGAGTGAACTCCGGGAGATGGTGATGGACAGGGAGGCCTGGCATGCTGCGATTCATGGGGTCGCAAAGAGTCGGACATGACTGAGCGACTGAACTGATTGATCTGAAGAGGTCTATGCTAGTGGTCTTAGAGTGGAGAAAACTGTGCCAGAACTTTGAGTCCATGAAAGAGAACAAGTTGACATGGATGAACTCACCACCCAGAGCCACCATAAGAAGTATATTAGTTAGCTTGTGCTGTGTAACAAACAACCTCAGAGCCTAGTGGCTTAAAATAATGTGTATTTATTATTTCAGGTTCTTTAGGTGGGGTCAGAAATTCAGAAATGGCTTAGCTGTGCGATTCTGGCTTGGGAGTCCCTCATGAGGTTATGGTCAAGATGTCATGTAGGGCTGCAGGTATCTGAAGGTTGTTCTGGGGCTGGAAGATCAGCCTGCAAGATGGCACACTCACAGGGCTGTTGGTGGAGCCTCAGCTCCTCACCACATGGACCTCTCCTCAGGCTGCTTGAGCGTCCTCACAACATGGTGGCTGGCTTCACCCAGGGCAGGAAGTCCAGAGAGAGAGTGAGGAAGAGTCTGAAATGCCTCTGATGGCCCTCTTTTCAGTAGTTACATGCTGTCATTTCTACCTTATGCTATTCATTAGAAGCGAGTCACTAAGCTCGGTCCATACTTAAGGGCGAGGGAGATTGGGTTCCCTTCTGAGCAGACGAATACCCCCAAACTTGAGGACATAATTTAAAACCACCACAGCGAAACCCCAGGGACAGCAGTATTCTGGGAGCTTCTTTCAGCTTAGACTTTGTGACCAACTATGGGATGGTACCAACTGTCGCTAGCCCCCCTCCCACCTCTCCAGTCAGAAAGTGGCCTCAGCTGGCTGTGTCTATGGGGCCTAAGACCTCTGGTGTCGGCCACCGTGTCCTCACTCTGGAGATCACACTCATTCTCCTCTAAGCATCGACACCCGGAACCCAGCATCCTGGGCAACCCAGGGACCACACCCCATCCTCTCCCACAAGTTGACCCCAGCACCAGTTCTTGAATACTTATTTATTTGGCCATGCTGGGTCTGAGCTGCATCGTGCTGGATCTTCTAGTCACAGCACAGGGGATCTTTAGTCGTGGTGTGCGGGATCTAATTCCCTGAGCAGGGGTCAAACCCAGGCCCTCTGCCTTGGGCGCATGGGGTCTTAGCCACTGGAGCATCAGGGAAATCCCAGTAGCAGCATTTTTTGAAGCAATAAGACAAAATGAGCCTTCGATTTTATAAAGTCTCAGCCAATTCTGATCAAGAGTGCCTGGTCACATTTGTTGAGTTTTTGGCAACTCGGCAGCATGTCCAAAAATTGGGCCCAATCGCACATACAGGCTCATTGTATGATTTCCAGGACACAACAGTAAACATCAGTTCATGTTCAAAGGCCAAAAGAGAACAGCCATTGTGTGATTATCTACTGTTGCACAGTGGACCACCCAGAACTTAGTGGCTGCAAACAGCCACCCATTATCTCTCATCAGGCTGTGGGTCAGGGAGCTGATTGGGGCCAGATGTGTGGTTGATCTCCAGTGGGGACACTCCTGCATCTACAGTCAGCTGGTGGGTCAGCTGAGCTTGGCTGCTCAAGGGTAGCCATGGTTCATGATGGACAAGCTGGCTGTTGGCAGGGGTGACGATGGGAGTCTTGTCCTCCAGCAGGCTGGCCTGGGCTTATTCACAGGGAAGTGGCCAGAGAGCAATGCTCTCAAGGCCCTGTGAGGCTTGTCACTTTGCCTCTTTCTGTTGGCCTACCCAAGTCACAAGGCCAGCCAGAAGCTGCAGAAATGCGCTATGCCTCGTAACGGGAAATGTTGCAAAGTAGTGTGGCAAAGGGGGCAGTTACAGGCCAGGGCAGGAGAGTCAGGGCCTCCTACAGTCTACTCCCTGTGTGGTCTTCCTGACTTGATGCTGAGGAAGAGATTCCATAGACCTCAGCACCTTCCCGCTGTTACTGTTGTTCTGTTGCTAAGTCATGTCTTAGTCTTTGCAACCCCATGAACTGCATCACCCCAGGCTTCCCTGTCCTTCACTATCTCCTGAAGTTTGCTCAAACTCATGTCCACTGAGTCTGTGATGCCAGCTGACCATCTCATCCTCTGTCGCCCACTTCATTGGATAGAACTGAACATCTTCCCACTAAAAACTCTTTAAAACAGCTATAGAAACATCTATTTCCAGCCAAGGGCCAAAATCACACTGAATCATGATGTGTTCCAAGTGGTCTCATTAAAGTCAGGGACAAAACAAGGATGCTGTGATCACCTCTATTAATTATCCATGCTCTGAAAGTTCTAGCATGTGCTATCAGACAAGAAAATTCCATAATAACTGTGGTTGCTGAAAGAGGGAAATAAAATAGCCACTGATTAAGGATGATACGATGGCCTACCTGAAACACCCAAGAGTGTCAGCTGAAACACGGTGATAATAGAACAGCTCTGCCAGGGGCTCAGATGCTGACACTCCCCAGCGTCACTGTTGGCAAGAGAATCACGTAACTGCTGGAAAGTGCAGTGGGGAAAGGATGCAATCCCAAAGAGCAAGGTGGTGGCGGAACAGAGATACCCTATGATTAAACTTAAGAGGAATAAAATACCAATCTGCACAAAAATGTAAAGTTCTACTGAGGAACGAAGGATGGAAGGAAGGGATCGGGGGAGGGAGGAAGGAAGTTTGTATAGATGGATGGATGGATGGATGGGTGGATAAATGAGTGGATGGGTGGATGGATGGATGGTAAATGAGTGGACGGGTGGGTGGATGAGTGGGTGGATGGATGGATGCATGGACAGATGGGTGATTGGATAGATGGATGGATTGATAGATGGAGGATAGATGGATGGGTGGATGAATGGATTAGTGAGTAGACGGATGGACAGATGACTGGCTGACTCTATGGACAGGTGGATGGATGGATGGGTGGATGGATGGATGAATTAGTGAGTGGATGGGTGGATGGATGGATGAATTAGTGAGTGGATGGGTGGGTGGATGGATGAATTAGTGAGTGGACGGATGCATGAACAGATGGCTGGCTGGCTGGCTGGCTGGCTGGCTGGCTGGATGGGAGGATGAACAGAGGATGGAATGAATAAAGCAGATGTTTCCACTACAATTCTAGAAACATAGTCTATGAAATTGAGTTAGGAGCTGGGCAATGATTGTGTTCTCCAGGACAGTGGCAAGTGTTTGGAAACGGCCTAAGTGCTCATCAGTGAGGGGTGAGGTACAATCTGTGGACACCCCACAAGGAACAGCCCTCCCCCTCTTTCCTGCCACCTTCCCCATCCCCAGGAGCTCATCAGGGGTTCTGTCCGTCCCCTCCCGCAACACCATCCTCACGGCAGGGGCTGGAGTGGGGGATGCTGCTTGAGTTCACCACCCGTTAAGCTCAATTCATAAAACGCTCCCTTTACTGAGATACTTTAAGAAAACCTCTGGGGAACCCTCAGCACCTTCATTTCTAAAAAGGTGGCTCTAGTGAACCCTCTGGGGCACAGAGAGCAGAGCAGATAATGCTGAGAACAAGTGCATCAATAAGGGGTGAGCTGACCACCCTCACGCTCACACTTAGAAACAAGGAAGACAAACGGACAAGAAAGCCTTCACGCTTTTTGTGTAAAATAACCATGAGCCTGAGTCAGGCTCCACCTGCTCCTCAGGGTAGGTAAATCGGGGAGGTCACGTCTCCTCACCAGGGTTCCTCTCCAGAGTGGACACACCAAGCGTGGGGACAGAGCTATGTCCTGAGTCTGCACTCGAGAAATGAGGAGCTGGCCGGCCCTGATCTCCTGGCAACAATCCACATTTCCACCAGATGCGTTTTAATTTTTCCAACTGGGAGGACCTTCTTACAGGACTTTCAAGGTCTTCCCACATGGAGGAAACTTGGATGAGCACGATACGACTTGGTGTGACCTGGCAGATGTATGGACTCTTAAAACCCTGAGAGCCCAGGGTCTACAGCTCCCGAAAAGGAACCTGCCAAAGAGGACAGGCCCGACAAGGCAAATAAGGGAAAAGCAATGCAGCCTGGGGGCTACGCCTTTTCTCTTTCACTTTCTTGACATTTATATTTACATTTCTTTTAATACATTTTCAAAAACTTCCTTTTTTTAATAATTTTCACATTTTCCAAAGTCCCTTTTTATGTTTTCAAAAACTCCCTATTCTATATTAACAATGCCACTGCAGCCCAGCTGTTACAAAAATAACCTGTCTGAAGTATTCACTCACCTATCTTGTAACAACACTACTGCCGCAAATGAAAAGCTGTCACGGCTTTGAACGCTAGAACTTTAAGCTGGAACAGTGGATGTCTGTATAGAGAACCCCAGAAGCGACACAAACCGGGTGCAAACTCTCCTAGGGAAGGAGGGAGGCGTACTCTTCTGGACCGGGCGGAGCAGCCGGTCAGGGACATGCTCCTGGGCCGCAGCTTCAGCCAGGCGCAGTGGGTTGCTGATGCCAGTCTCACGCTGGATCTCCGATATCCGACAGGGCGAACATGATGGCGCCGCTCTTCACGTTGGCTTGGCAAGCAGCCACCTACCAGGCTGGGATCCCGACCCAGAGCTGGGGACAGGAGACAGGAGGCAGGAGGTTATGCGATGGCTGTGGAGGGACTGACACTCCCAGCCCAGGACTGGGGTGCGGGTGGGGGTGGGGGTGGGGTGCATACACACCTCCAGCCAGACCACAACAGTTGGCCCGTCCCACTGTGCCAAGGCATGCCTTGTCTCCAGGCTTCCTCTAGCAACTCATGCCTACAAGTAACGAAACATTCAAAATTCAAGAATCACTACTACACACGGGTATAAAACAAGTTAACCTTAGTATTTATTCTCTTTATAAATTTGAAAAGTGAAATAGTATGTATCTCACCATTTTCCTTAAATCTTCTAAACCATCTGCTTAATGAGAGTTCAGACATATTGCAAAGAACACCTGAGTCATGAAATGCTGAATGAGTCCCCGCAATTCCTTATAGAATCACTTGCTTCCCAATGAAAGAGTTATTGCCAACCTTAAAGGATTCAGAAGTCTGTACATCCAAGGGAGGAGGGTAGTCAAGGAAAAACATCCACTCTTCCCTTTCTAAACAGTGAGGACAGATAACGTAGAAGAGGAAACCACACCGAGATCTGAGCAGAAGGACATCTGTCCCTGAGAGAGCTTCAGGAATGCACACCATCTCACAGCAGACACCCAAAGAGCAACAGAGACTTTCAACACAGAACACTGACAACACAGCAAGCAAGGAGAGGGCTGGATGGGGGCTGTTTCTATCCTATACTGCTGCTCAGCCAACTAGCTATGTGCTAAATTAAGGTACTGGTTATTCTTTTTTGACTAGGCCACTGTGTGGCTTGCAGGACCCTCGTTCTCCAACCAGGAATCAAACCCCAGGCCTCCTGCAGTGGAAGTGCAGAGTTCTAGCTACTGGACTGCTAGGGAATTCCCTAAAGATACACAGTGGCTTTTCAATACACTCAAATAGCATCAGACTTTACTTAAGACTGTGAAGTCTATGTATGATTAAAGCTTGAAATGCTTCACATCAAATTTCAAGTAACTGTTCCTTTAAGTCACCCTTAGGTTTCCTAGAATAGGAAATATTCTATTTTCTAGGAATAATTATACCAGAAAACACAACATGTATCTTAATAGCTCAAAAAGTGAAAGTGAAAGTGAATTTGCTCAGTCATGTCCAACTTTTTGCGACCCCATGGACTGTAGCCTAGCAGGCTCCTCCGTCCATGGAAGTTTCCAGGCAGGAGTACTAGAGTGGGTTACCATTTCTATCTCCAGGGGATCTTGGATCTCCCAGGGATCAAACCCAGATTTCCCACATTGCAGGCAGATGCTTTACCATCTGAGCTACCAGGGAAGCCCCTTAATGGCTCAAGGAGAGTTTTAAAAAAGGCAGACTTTTAAAATTCCCGTATCCCAGGGGAACGAGGCATCTATCACACGCCTGGAGTTTGCATCCTAACCACAGCCACCATCCAGAAGCAAATGGAAGACTCGCCTGGCTTCTGCTGGGGTTTATTTCCTTCCTCGGCTATAAGATATCGCATCACTCTGCTGTCAGCGGCTCACTCTCCTCTGAAACCTCTCTTTACAGAGACAGCTTCAGAGACGAGCCTGGGGGGCTGCCTGCTCTGCTGCAACGACCCTGCTCGGCCCGCCCTGCGGGGCTACTTAGCTAGGACCATCTCTGCCCCTTCAAGGATCAAATTTAAGTCCCCAAGTGCAATTCGTTAAAACACTTGCTTAGCAGTAAACTGACAGGGCATGCTTCCTCGCCTTAAAATCAGAGTCACAGGAGAAAGACATTTGGAAATCCAGTGAATTCTATGGGGAACAGACACACCCAAGAGAAAGCCACACCATCTGTGGATGACAATGGGCACTTTGAAGCAGGACATGAGCACCACGGTCAAGCTGTCTTTCCTAACAAGATGGCTGTGTGAGCCTTCTTCCCATCAAATGCTACACGTGGCACCACCCAGACAACAGGTGTGGTCCTTGTTTTCTGAGACTGACCGTCCGCGCAGCCAAGCACCTCCTACGAGGGTTCACTGGGCTCCTCTTCACCAACACCGTGCCCCACTCCTGCAGCGCTGCTCAGCTCAGAGCCTGGAGCTGGGGACAAGCCCCACAGGGAGGCTTCAGGACACACACAGCTCAGCAAACCTGCTGACTCGGCTTCCCCTGCAAGCTGGCGCATGACAGTGTCCACCAAGGGGAAAGAGGAAAGACAGCATTTAGAGCAGGAGGCACATGATGCCAGAGGGGAGTCCTTGCACGCCCAGGACACTGCGATGACCAACAGGGACGCGGAGGGTCCCGGCGGCCTCGGCCTCCACTCCTCATGGAGCACATCCAGCACCTGGTGAGCCCGCAGTGCTCTCCCTGGGAGTTTCCACAGAACGTGAAAATCTGAGATTCACCAACCCTCAAAAATTCTCTGAAAGTGGGTGCATTGGCTGTGTAAATTTAGCAATTAAAAGAATACCTTTGAGACAAATTGGGGCTTAATAGAAAAAAAATAGTTTTGAGAAACAAGCTGATTGTCTCATCTATAATACCATAAATGTTAAACTATATTCAACTGAAATTATTTCTGGAATACTAAAATATTTTTTCACATTTTATAGATAAGGCATTTCCCTGTAGTCAATGTTGTTTTTGGTTGACTGACAGAACTGAGATTACCCACTGCGGTCAGAAAATCCTTGTACTTTGAATTGTTCTCTAGGAAGCCACCAGAACATCCTAGAATTTGCCACGCATAGCAACAGAGCAAGAAAAACCCACTTCTGCACGCGTGCACACAAACACACACCCATATATGTCCACCTTAACACCAGATCCAGAGAAACCTGCCTACCAGAAAACACAAGCACACACGCACACACACACACACACACACACACACACACACACACCCGTAAACACAGGCACTGAATCCACTGGGATTCCTTTAAAATTACCTTCCATCACTTTCAAGACAAGAGGCACAGGGCTCCTGAAACTGATGACGATGTGCGCAGGCTCCTTACTTGCGGGCGTCCCTCATGTCCTCGTGGCTGGCCACGCACGGCACCCCGTCTGCAGCTGGTCCAGCCGAAGGGACCGCAGAGAGGTGGGGGTCGAGGTTTCACATTTGATGGTGGTCTTGTCATCTCGTACCTCTTCTCATAAAGCTGGCAGCTGAGGGAATGAGGTAAGTGTAAAACTGGGTAACAATAGGCTGTGTCGAATATGTGAATCTGGAGCTCTGTGAAGAGCTGAGTAGCTGTGGAGTCGCTGTCCCCATGTCGGCATTTCTGTCATCGAATGTGCCATTGATGCTCTACTGTGACCGTCCCGCTCCCCCCCAAACCCGGGTGTCAGGGACCCCCATGTGGCAGCCCCAGGCTCGCTCTCTCCAGCTCATTCACCCTCTGGAAGTTTCCCCAGACCCTCAGTAGGAGTGGGCGCTGCAGGTGTGTGTGTGTCCTCGTGCCCCGTGTGACGTTGCACGACTAACCGCAGTCTGTGTTTGCACACTTCCTCCTGCACTCGTGGGACCAGGCAGCATGGTGGGAACGCAGAGGCTGGATTCTGCTACAGTCAGGACTTACTCCTGCTGAGCTTAGGGGTGAGTACAGGCCGGCCTGGTCCCGAGGGGGCACGGAGGCCACTCCCTAGGAGTGAAGGGTCAGCAGGTCTCCGAAGGTCGCTGCCAGGGAGAGCCCTCAGCAGCAGAGAACGTGACCTTGGCGCCCGGCTGCCGCCTGAGTGGTCAGAGCACGGCCCGAGTCTCCCTCGCGTCCGTGCACACAGGTGTCCCTCCCACAGCCAGCAGTGCTGCTGGCCATGCCCTGCGTGCACGTTCTCGGAGGGAACAGGGCCCAGAGCATCAGGGGTCACAAGGCTGCCCTGCCCTGGGCCTCTCCATCCGGAGGCCAGTGTTTAACCCAGAAGTGCACCGGTATCTGGGGGTCGGCCGCCGCTGAGGGGCCACCCTCCCTTGCAGGTGCTGCTCTGGGTGGTCCTCTGGTGGGTCCAAGCTGGGAGCCCAGCCCTGCTCGTGCCGCTCTGAGAGCAGGAGGCTGTCTGCTCTGTCCTGTTCATGTCTCAGCTAGAAAGCTGGATTGGGTTTTAAGTTTTTTTACCAGCAGCTTTTAGCTATATGTCAGAATGAAGTCAGCCACAGAGTTCTCTCCTTGATCTACTTGGTCCTTCACGTTTCTCTGAATTCTCAAAGCAGCAGAAGCCCAGAATGGGGTGGGGGTAGGGTTTCTGGAGGGGAGGGGCTCGGGCACCAGCCACCGTCCCAGCACTGACTCGTCTGTGTGTTTGTTTCCAGCTTACCCTGCACTACTTCTGCAGGTGATTATACAGCATCCAGAATACGATAAAGACTACATTTTGAACTTAATGCAATCTTTAATCTGTTAATGCTTTTTATATGGACCTAAGATATTTTATTACAGAGTTTTTAATTAGTGAAAAATTCATGAATACCTAGAGAAAATATTTTAAAATTTAATGTTTCTTATATTTATGTAAACTTATGACTTCATTTTGGAGAAGGAAATGGCAACCCACTCCAGTGTTCTTGCCTGGAGAATCCCACGGACGGGGGAGCCAGGTGGGCTGCCATCTATGGGGTCGCACAGGGTCGGACACGACTGAAGTGACTAGAAGTAGCAGCAGCATGACTTCATTTATATACTTACTTTTTCTTGTATATCCAGGCTATGAATATCCTTTCAGATCAGTTCATGTTCTGATACCTGATTTTAGTCTTCAAATGATTATACTGTAATACTTGTCTGTATAAATCCTATGAACAAATATAGGGCTTTTGCAAATGATGCATTGATTGTAATTATTCTTGCGTAATTTTAAAATGTTAAACCATGAGAGAAGGGGTTTTACTGCGATTGTAAAATCATCATGACACGGTGTGCATTATCCTTCCAGAATGTAACCAAGCTCTCCAACAATCACTCTGAAATGAGCGAACTAATTTCAACCAATTGTTGTAATTTAACGATGACCTAAACTGTACTTTTTTTCTAGGAGGAAATGCTTTTTGTCTAAAGCATGAAGCGATTTAAAAGTACTGGGTGTTAAATGTGAGCTTCTAATGAAATTTGGGCTGAAAAGAGGACTAGAAGAAGACTGAAAATCTCTCCTGTAACCTAGTCTCTGGACCCAGATCCCTCCTCTCCGGTGAGACTCTTCGAGGACCAATCCTGATGCCCTGCACCCGCTGCGGAGCCATTGAGTTGGACAGTGAGGGCGCCACATCCCCGACAGACAGACAGAATAGTGCAGCTCTGACAAAGGCCTTATTTTTCTGATGTAAATCATCTTTTTACATCTGTTTGTAAACATGTTTAAAGAATGGACCTAGGCATACATTTGTAGATTTTGATGACATAGCCATTTTGGATAGTATAAGTAGCGAATGTAACTTTTACTTTTTCAGTAGCACATTAAAAAAGCCAGCAAGAGATGCGTTCAAATCATGGTGCCTTATTGTGCAGCTGATATCTTGGTAGACAGAGACGGCATGTCTCTTTACGTGTGCGTTCTGCCTTTAATTTCCTTGTACAATTCATTGTTACCATTCTGTGTTTCTATTAATCTGTTGTGAACTTCCCGAATATGTGACAAAGTATGTACAGTCTACTTTTGAACTGTTTTTATCACAGTATTATTTACTTCTTCTTTCAAAAAAGTACTGAAGCCAAATTTCCACTGCCAATAAAGAGTGCCGAGGGTAAGCTGTACTCTCAATGAGAACAGACCAGAGCTTGCAATGGGAGCCCGTGTCATCACACGGACATTCTGTTAAGAGAAACGGATGGATACAATGCAAAGGCTAGAAGGCGGACGTATAGGGGTCCCCAAAGGACGACCGACCTGGTATTCATGTCCTTGGCTCCGGAGAGGACAGGGCCCCTCTGCTGCTGAGGCGTGGGCAGCGGGCCGAGGGTGGGAACTAATTGTAGGTGTCAAGGCTCACTGTGGATCCCAGGGCGGGGTGGCCGAGGGCAACCCCTGACGCGGACCCGAATGATGCACTACGGAGGGTGTCGTGTGCACGCTTGTGTGTGGGAGCTTTTTATATTACTTTAGTCAACAGTCTTTATTATTCATATATCCATAGAAACAAGAATGTAGCAGGGGGAGGCGGGAGAGAGATTCAAGAGGGAGGGGACACGCGTACACCTATGGCTAATCCATGCTGATGTATGGCAGAAATCAAACCGATATTGCACAGCAATTATACTTCAGAAAAAAGGAACATAGCAAGGTGGTCAGGAAAGTATGAAAAAAAGATTCCTCATGTTTATAATCACAACTCTGTGTACATCTGGGAGCAGGCTGCCCACCATCATCAGACCTCCCTGCCAGCATCAGACGTTTAACCCCCAGCATCAGGCCCTAGTCGAGCATCAGGACCTCCCCCAGCATCAGACCCTAGTGCAGCATCAGATGTTCCCACCCCAGCATCAAGGCCCTCCTCCAGCTTCAGACCCTCCCCTAGCATCAGCCATCCTCCACCATCAGACCCTCCCCCAGCATCAGGACCTCCTCCAGCATCACATCCTCCCCAGCATCAGGGCCTCCCCCAGCATCAGGCCCTTCCCCAGCATCAAGGCCTCTCCCAGCATCAGGCCCCAGTCTAGCATCAGGCCCTCCTCCAGCATCAGGCCCTAGTCCAGCATCAGACCCTAGTCTAGCATGAGGCCCTCCTCCAGCATCAGGCCCTAGCCCAGCATCATACATTCCTGCCCCAGGATCAGGGCCCTCCTCTAGCTTCAGGCCCTCCCCCAGCATCAAGGCCTCTCCCAGCATCAGGCCCCAGTCCAGCATCAGGGTCCTCCCTCCAGCATAAGGCCCTCCTCCAGCATCAGGCCCTAGCCCAGCATCATACATTCCAGCCCCAGGATCAGGGTCCTTCTCCAGCATCAGACCATTCCCCAGCATCAGGCCCTAGCCCAGCATCATACATTCCCACCCCAGCATCAGGGCCCTCCTGCAGCATCAGGCCCTCCCTCAGCATCAGACCCTAGTCTAGCATCAGGCCCTCCTCCAGCATCAGACCCTCTCCCAGCATCAGGCCCTCATCCAGCATCAGGCCCTTCGTCCAGCATCAGACATTCCTGCCCCAGCATCAGGCCCTCCTCCAGCATCAGACCCTCCCGCAGCAAAGGGCCTTAGTCCAGAACCAGACCTTCCCCAACCATCAGACCCTAGTTCGCCATCAGGCCCTCCTCCAGCATCAGCCCCCCAACATCAGGCTCTGGTCCAGCATCAGACATTCCCCCAGCATCAGACCCTAGTCCAGCATCAGGCCCTCCTCCAGCATCAGGCTCTCCTCCAGCATCAGGCTCTCCTCCAGCATCAGGCCCTCCTCCAGCATCAGACCCTCCCCCAACAAAGGGCCTTAGTCCAGAACCAGACCTTCCACCCCATCAGACCCTAGTTCACCATCAGGCCCTAGTCCAGCATCAGGTCCTCCCCCAGCATCAGGCATGGCAGCCCCACTTGTATGACGCTCCTGAGCACACTTAGGCAGCCCCACAGCAGCAGGACAATAGCTCTTGCAGGATGTGCATCTTTAGCAATCACCTGCGGATCACCAGCAGCTGGGGTCTGTTTCAGGCCAAGGAGAGGCAAAGAATAGGCTCTTGTGACGCAGGCAGCAGTGGGTGTGGGCACGTTCCCCAGCTCTGCTTCCTCCCCGACGGGGCTTTGCTCTCCTGCTCTTCTCACATGGTCAGTCAGGACCCCAGAGCTGTGTCCTCCCAGATTCACGGTCTCCTTGATATCTCAAGCCCAAGTCCGGAGTTGCGTCCCAGTCTGGCGTGGCAAAGGGCTGGGAACACCCAAGCTCAAGGGCTGAAAGGATCCCAGGGCGACAGCTGGGCCCCAGCAGGTGGCAGAGCAGGGGATGAGGGTGGCCGCCCACAGAGAGCCCCGCAGTAGCACTGGAAGGAGAGCAGGGATGCCTTAGCTCACTCGGGACGTTGCCCGGCCTCAGCACTCAGATGTCACCCCAGCAGCTCTGGGGACGCAGGAAGCTAGTGAGTGACACCCTGCCACTTGGGCCGTGTGGGTGGGCACTGCTGACCACGGCCTCGGTTTTCATTCCGGTTCAACATGTCCCTCCGAGGGCTGATGGGCTCCTCTTCCGATGGCACAGATATTCTCTTTGTGGGGGAACACATCCCGGCTTGTTTCTGTCGGCCCTGTTGTCGCTCATCCTGTGTTTTCCTCTTTTCAACCTGTGCTTGCTGCTCTTCCGGTTTAACTTAGGAGCAGCCCTTATTTTCTGCATTTCCTAGTTGTCAGCGTTCCCTGGGGCTCTCCAGGTGGCGCTAGCGGTAAAGATCCTGCCTGCCACTGCAAGAGATAAGGAGAGATGTGGGTTCGATCCCTGGGTTGAGAAGATGCCCTGGAGAAGGGCATGGCAACACCGCTCCAGTATTCTTGCCTGGAGAATCCCATGGACAGAGGAGCTAGTGGCCTGCAGTCCCTCGGGTCACAAAGACTCAGACACGACTGAAGCAGTTTAGCACACACTCAGGTTTTAGTTCAGTCACTCAGTTGTGTCCGACTCTTTGCCACTCCATGGACTGCAGCACTCCAGGCTTTCCTGTAATTCACCATCTCCTGGAGTTTGCTCAAACTCATATCCATCGAATCAGTGATGCCATAGAACCATCTCATTCCTGTTGCATCCACCAGAGAGGTGGCTGGGGCTCGGCAAAGTGCATGGTCCCACTACGTGGGTGTGAACCTGCCCTCACCACTCCCTAACCGCGTGACCATCACTGTCTCCTCCTCTGTAAATCAGGAGGCGGCAGCACCTGCTTGGTAAGGGGCACACACAGCATCTGGTATATAATCAATGCACCATCCATCTCAGGGTTGTATTTATTAATAACAGGAATAGCATTTAATAATCTGCTCCTTTTTCTCTCTTCTCACTTCACTGTGCTCCAGACCACATCTGTTTTACGTACCCTGTAAATCCCACACCCAGCAAAAAGAAGACACTCAACAAATATCTGGCTGGAAGAGGCAGGAACATACCCTGTCCTTAAGGAGATGAAGCCGAGCGAGATGGGGGCCTGATGATAACACTGTGTGATGAGGAGACCCCAGGAGGACCTGGGTGGCTGTGGGCTGGGGTGGAGGGCATGGGCAGAACCTTTGATGAGCTCCTGGGGATGGGGAAAGTGGCAGGAAGGAGGAGGTGCTGTTCCTTGTGGGGTGTCCACAGATTGTACTTCACTCCTCACTAATGACCACTTAGACCATTTCCAAACACCTGTCACTGTTACAGAGGAAACAATCATTGCCCGGCTCCTACTCAGTCAATTTCATAGAGTATCTTTCCTAGCAGTGGAGTACAAACATCTGCTTTATTCATTCCACGCTCCATTCATCCACCCATCCAGCCAGCCATCTGTTCATGCATCCATCCACTCACCCGTCCATCCATCCATTCACTCTTAATTCACCCATCCACCCACACAGCCACTCATCAACTGATCTGATCATCTCAGACCCTAAAGAAGACAGACGCCTCCTCCGCTCCTCCCAGGAGGACACCCAGCGTGAGTAACAGGAGCCTCGTGGGGACAGGGGGACACACAGAAGGGACATGCAGGCAGACCCTCCTCCCTCTGAACGGTGAAGCACCCACCTGGTCCTAAGGCCTCCTTGCTGCTGTGTCCAGGCCGGCCCTTTTCCTTTTTGCCAAGCAAACGACCGATGGAGGACTTGATGCCCTTCTTCTTTGGGGCTTTCTGCAGCGAGTCCTGGCTGCTGTTGCTGTTGCTGAGCTTGCCCCAGGGGCCGTCCTGAGAGCCTGTCGGGCTTCGGGGAGAGAAAATGACCTTTAACCGGCACCCTCGTGCAAACACACACCCCTCCACAAGACCTACGGATAGAAGCGGCCACCCAGCAACGCCCGCGCCTCAACCTCACAGCAGACAGTGGAGTCTCCTTCACCAACCACACTCCACAAGAGCAATGCAGACTTCCGCCCATAAACAACGGCCCCGGGAAGCTGAGATTCTCTGACTGGAGCTCTTCCCCAAGGAGGGCTTCACCCCAGACGATCTGGTGCAGAGGGCGTTCCGACTCTCCCTAGGGTTGCTGCTCCAGCAGTGACAACGCTCCCAGGGAAGGGGAGCTCCTCAGTTCTGGGCAGTTCCCCCCGCCTCCTGCAGGGTGACCGTCCTTGGACTTTGCAGGAAACGAAGGTCACTGTGGCAGGGCTACTGGTCAGGTGACCACATGTGCCCTCCATCGAGTGCTGCCTGCTCATGACGGGAGCTCAGCAGGTGGGGGTCTGAATGAGGACAGTGTCAGTCACAGGAGGGGACAGACAGTCTCCTGAGAGGAGACCCCTGAGGAAAAGGGAGGGACCCTCAAGAGCAAATCCGAGAGGCACGGAGCTTAACCATCAGGAATGCGCCCCAGGCCGGGAAGACCTCTAGCAAGAGCAGGAAGAAATCTCCCACAGGAGTCAATACATAGAGACAGATGCTTTCTAAAATCACTGAGGTCACTGAGCTCTTCTACCCCAGCACCTCAAGTTCACCACTAAACACAGGCACCGAATCCAGTGGGATTCCTTTATAATCATCCTTGCAACTCTTTCAGAGCGCAGGGTCCTGAAACTGACGACGAGGCGAGCAGGCCCCTTACTTGCGGGCGTCCCCGATGTCCTCGTTGCTGGCTGTGCGCAGTGATGCCATGAGCCGGTCCAGCCGAAGAGACCGCAGCAAGGCGGAGGTCGAGGTTTCCCCTTTGATGGTGGTCTTCTCATCTTCTACCTCTTCCTGTACAGCTGGCAGCTGAGG
>NW_017212297.1:0-16756 GCF_001704415.2 Capra hircus
ACAGAGCTCACAAGCCCCTTGCTCAGCCTCCCCAACGCGCCTGGCACCTATGTGCAAAGGCAAGGCAGGATTGGAGCTGAGGCAAGGAAGGCACCAGTGGCGTCTCCCCAGGCTCGCTCAGACAGCTCCTTCCTGGGGAGGGAGCCTAAAAGCAAGGCAAGTCTGGGCAAGGCGAGCCCCCGGCCGAGCAGCCTCGCGCCAGAAACTCTGCCAGATCGGGGCTCTGAGCAGAGCTAGAGCTCTGCCGTACTGGAGGCGCACTTAGCTCCGTGCAAGCAGGGCTTTCCTCTTGACTGGGCTCGGCTGCCTCCTCTTCTCCCCGAGGAGGCTCGCTACACTGCTGGCTGTGCTCTCGCCTATCAGGCGGGCGCGCAGGGCTCCTCCAGCAGGTCTTGCCTCAGGGGCTGCTTCCCCTGAGTTGAGGCTGTGGGCGGGAACCCAGACACGCAGGATAAGGCCCCAACCACCTGCACATGTCTCTGCTGGGGAGGAGAGTGCTAGGGAACCTACGTCTCTCACACACTTTCTAGGCACCCACGGAGTCAGCCTCTGGGAGTGTGGGGATGCAAAACCCAGCCAGGGGCCCTTGGAACCTGGTGCTCTCCGTGCGGAGCTTTGTCTGGGCGGCCAAGGAACCGCTGAAGGAGCCCTGCTGTTGCCCTTCGCTTCCCTCTGACAGAGCTTTCACTGCTGGAGCCCTTGGCAGTGTGCAACCCACCAGCCCCTAAGCCCTCCTCAAGGACGCTTGGGACCTAAGTGCAAAGGCAAGGCAGGGGTAGAGCTGAAGCCAGGAAGGCGCCAGTGGCGTTTCCGAGCCTCACACAGCCTGCTCCTTCCTGGGGAGGGAGCCTTAAAGCAAGGCAAGTCTGCGCAAGGCTCGCCTATGGCAGAGCATCTTGGTGCCAGGAACTCTGCCAGATCGGGCCTCTGAACAGAGCTAGAGATCTGCCGTACTGGAGTCGCACTTAGCTTCGTGTAAGCAGGGATTTCAGCTTGACGGGGACTTGCTGCCTCCTCTTCCCCCGAGGAGGCTCGCTTCCCTGCTGGCTGTGCACTCGCGCTATCGGGCGGGGGCGCAGGGCTCCTCCAGCAGGTCTTGCCTCAGGGGCTGCTTCCCCTGAGTTGGGGCTGTGGGCAGGAACCCAGACAGGAGGATCAGGCCCCAAACACCTGCACATGTCTCTGCTGGGGAGGAGAGTGCTAGGGAACCTACGTCTGTCATACACTTTCTGGGCACCCAAGGAATCAGCCTCCGTGTGTGCGGGGCTGAAAACCCCAGCCAGGGGACCTGGGAGCCTGGTGCTCTCCGTGTGGCGCTGAATCTGGGCGGCCAAGCAACCGCTGGAGGAGCCTGCAGTTGCCCTTCCCTTCCCTCTGACAGAATTCTCACTGCTGGAGCCCTTGGCAGTGTGCAACCCACCAGCCCCTAAGCTCTCCTTAAGGAGGACTGGGACCTAAGTGCAAAGGCAAGGCAGGATTGGAGCTGAGGCAAGAAAGGCGCCAGTGGCGACTCCCAGGCTCCTGCTGCCTGCTCCTTCCTGGAGAGGCAGCCTAAAAGCAAGGCAAGTCTGGGCAAGGCTAGCCCCCGGCAGAGCAGCCTCGCGCCAGGAACTCTGCCAGATCGGGGCTCTGAGCAGAGCTAGAGCTCTGCCGTACTGGAGGCGCACTTAGCTCCGTGCAAGCAGGGCTTTCAACTTGACGGGGCTGGGCTGCCTCCTCTTCCCCCGAGGAGGCTCGCTTCCCTGCTGGCTGTGCACTCGCCTATCAGGCGGGGGCGCAGGGCTCCTCCAGCAGGTCTTGCCTCAGGGGCTGCTTCCCCTGAGTTGGGGCTGTGGGCAGGAACCCAGACACGCAGGATCAGGCCCCAAACACCTGCACATGTCTCTGCTGGGGAGGAGAGTGCTAGGGAACCTACGTCTGTCATACACTTTCTGGGCACCCAAGGAATCAGCCTCCGTGTGTGCGGGGCTGAAAACCCCAGCCAGGGGCCCTGGGAGCCTGGTGCTCTCGGTGCGGCGCTGATTCTAGGCGGCCTAGAAACCGCTGGAGGAGCCCTGCAGTTGCCCTTCCCTTCCCTCTGACAGAGCTCTCACTGCTGAAGCCCTTGGCAGTGTGCAACCCACCCCCCTAAGCCCTCCCAACGACGCCTGGCACCTATGTGCAAAGGCAAGGCAGGATTGGAGCTGAGGCAAGGAAGGCACCAGTGGCGTCTCCCAGGCTCGCTCAGACAGCTCCTTCCTGGGGAGGGAGCCTAAAAGCAAGGCAAGTCTGGGCAAGGCGAGCCCCCGGCCGAGCAGCCTCGCGCCAGAAACTCTGCCAGATCGGGGCTCTGAGCAGAGCTAGAGCTCTGCCGTACTGGAGGCGCACTTAGCTCCGTGCAAGCAGGGCTTTCCTCTTGACTGGGCTCGGCTGCCTCCTCTTCTCCCGAGGAGGCTCGCTACACTGCTGGCTGTGCTCTCGCCTATCAGGCGGGCGCGCAGGGCTCCTCCAGCAGGTCTTGCCTCAGGGGCTGCTTCCCCTGAGTTGAGGCTGTGGGCGGGAACCCAGACACGCAGGATAAGGCCCCAACCACCTGCACATGTCTCTGCTGGGGAGGAGAGTGCTAGGGAACCTACGTCTCTCACACACTTTCTAGGCACCCACGGAGTCAGCCTCTGGGAGTGTGGGGATGCAAAACCCAGCCAGGGGCCCTTGGAACCTGGTGCTCTCCGTGCGGAGCTTTGTCTGGGCGGCCAAGGAACCGCTGAAGGAGCCCTGCTGTTGCCCTTCGCTTCCCTCTGACAGAGCTTTCACTGCTGGAGCCCTTGGCAGTGTGCAACCCACCAGCCCCTAAGCCCTCCTCAAGGACGCTTGGGACCTAAGTGCAAAGGCAAGGCAGGGGTAGAGCTGAAGCCAGGAAGGCGCCAGTGGCGTTTCCGAGCCTCACACAGCCTGCTCCTTCCTGGGGAGGGAGCCTTAAAGCAAGGCAAGTCTGCGCAAGGCTCGCCTATGGCAGAGCATCTTGGTGCCAGGAACTCTGCCAGATCGGGCCTCTGAACAGAGCTAGAGATCTGCCGTACTGGAGTCGCACTTAGCTTCGTGTAAGCAGGGATTTCAGCTTGACGGGGACTTGCTGCCTCCTCTTCCCCCGAGGAGGCTCGCTTCCCTGCTGGCTGTGCACTCGCCTATCAGGCGGGGGCGCAGGGCTCCTCCAGCAGGTCTTGCCTCAGGGGCTGCTTCCCCTGAGTTGGGGCTGTGGGCAGGAACCCAGACACGCAGGATCAGGCCCCAAACACCTGCACATGTCTCTGCTGGGGAGGAGAGTGCTAGGGAACCTACGTCTGTCATACACTTTCTGGGCACCCAAGGAATCAGCCTCCGTGTGTGCGGGGCTGAAAACCCCAGCCAGGGGACCTGGGAGCCTGGTGCTCTCCGTGTGGCGCTGAATCTGGGCGGCCAAGCAACCGCTGGAGGAGCCCTGCAGTTGCCCTTCCTTCCCTCTGACAGAATTCTCACTGCTGGAGCCCTTGGCAGTGTGCAACCCACCAGCCCCTAAGCTCTCCTTAAGGAGGACTGGGACCTAAGTGCAAAGGCAAGGCAGGATTGGAGCTGAGGCAAGAAAGGCGCCAGTGGCGACTCCCAGGCTCCTGCTGCCTGCTCCTTCCTGGAGAGGCAGCCTAAAAGCAAGGCAAGTCTGGGCAAGGCTAGCCCCCGGCAGAGCAGCCTCGCGCCAGGAACTCTGCCAGATCGGGGCTCTGAGCAGAGCTAGAGCTCTGCCGTACTGGAGGCGCACTTAGCTCCGTGCAAGCAGGGCTTTCAACTTGACGGGGCTGGGCTGCCTCCTCTTCCCCGAGGAGGCTCGCTTCCCTGCTGGCTGTGCACTCGCCTATCAGGCGGGGGCGCAGGGCTCCTCCAGCAGGTCTTGCCTCAGGGGCTGCTTCCCCTGAGTTGGGGCTGTGGGCAGGAACCCAGACACGCAGGATCAGGCCCCAAACACCTGCACATGTCTCTGCTGGGGAGGAGAGTGCTAGGGAACCTACGTCTGTCATACACTTTCTGGGCACCCAAGGAATCAGCCTCCGTGTGTGCGGGGCTGAAAACCCCAGCCAGGGGCCCTGGGAGCCTGGTGCTCTCGGTGCGGCGCTGATTCTAGGCGGCCTAGAAACCGCTGGAGGAGCCCTGCAGTTGCCCTTCCCTTCCTCTGACAGAGCTCTCACTGCTGAAGCCCTTGGCAGTGTGCAACCCACCACCCCTAAGCCCTCCCCAACGACGCCTGGCACCTATGTGCAAAGGCAAGGCAGGATTGGAGCTGAGGCAAGGAAGGCACCAGTGGCGTCTCCCAGGCTCGCTCAGACAGCTCCTTCCTGGGGAGGGAGCCTAAAAGCAAGGCAAGTCTGGGCAAGGCGAGCCCCCGGCCGAGCAGCCTCGCGCCAGAAACTCTGCCAGATCGGGGCTCTGAGCAGAGCTAGAGCTCTGCCGTACTGGAGGCGCCTTAGCTCCGTGCAAGCAGGGCTTTCCTCTTGACTGGGCTCGGCTGCCTCCTCTCTCTCCGAGGAGGCTCGCTACACTGCTGGCTGTGCTCTCGCCTATCAGGCGGGCGCGCAGGGCTCCTCCAGCAGGTCTTGCCTCAGGGGCTGCTTCCCCTGAGTTGAGGCTGTGGGCGGGAACCCAGACACGCAGGATAAGGCCCCAACCACCTGCACATGTCTCTGCTGGGGAGGAGAGTGCTAGGGAACCTACGTCTCTCACACACTTTCTAGGCACCCACGGAGTCAGCCTCTGGGAGTGTGGGGATGCAAAACCCAGCCAGGGGCCCTTGGAACCTGGTGCTCTCCGTGCGGAGCTTTGTCTGGGCGGCCAAGGAACCGCTGAAGGAGCCCTGCTGTTGCCCTTCGCTTCCTCTGACAGAGCTTTCACTGCTGGAGCCCTTGGCAGTGTGCAACCCACCAGCCCCCTAAGCCCTCCTCAAGGACGCTTGGGACCTAAGTGCAAAGGCAAGGCAGGGGTAGAGCTGAAGCCAGGAAGGCGCCAGTGGCGTTTCCGAGCCTCACACAGCCTGCTCCTTCCTGGGGAGGGAGCCTTAAAGCAAGGCAAGTCTGCGCAAGGCTCGCCTATGGCAGAGCATCTTGGTGCCAGGAACTCTGCCAGATCGGGCCTCTGAACAGAGCTAGAGATCTGCCGTACTGGAGTCGCACTTAGCTTCGTGTAAGCAGGGATTTCAGCTTGACGGGGACTTGCTGCCTCCTCTTCCCCCGAGGAGGCTCGCTTCCCTGCTGGCTGTGCACTCGCCTATCGGGCGGGGGCGCAGGGCTCCTCCAGCAGGTCTTGCCTCAGGGGCTGCTTCCCTGAGTTGGGGCTGTGGGCAGGAACCCAGACACGCAGGATCAGGCCCCAAACACCTGCACATGTCTCTGCTGGGGAGGAGAGTGCTAGGGAACCTACGTCTGTCATACACTTTCTGGGCACCCAAGGAATCAGCCTCCGTGTGTGCGGGGCTGAAAACCCCAGCCAGGGGACCTGGGAGCCTGGTGCTCTCCGTGTGGCGCTGAATCTGGGCGGCCAAGCAACCGCTGGAGGAGCCCTGCAGTTGCCCTTCCCTTCCCTCTGACAGAATTCTCACTGCTGGAGCCCTTGGCAGTGTGCAACCCACCAGCCCTAAGCTCTCCTTAAGGAGGACTGGGACCTAAGTGCAAAGGCAAGGCAGGATTGGAGCTGAGGCAAGAAAGGCGCCAGTGGCGACTCCCAGGCTCCTGCTGCCTGCTCCTTCCTGGAGAGGCAGCCTAAAAGCAAGGCAAGTCTGGGCAAGGCTAGCCCCGGCAGAGCAGCCTCGCGCCAGGAACTCTGCCAGATCGGGGCTCTGAGCAGAGCTAGAGCTCTGCCGTACTGGAGGCGCACTTAGCTCCGTGCAAGCAGGGCTTTCAACTTGACGGGGCTGGGCTGCCTCCTCTTCCCCCGAGGAGGCTCGCTTCCCTGCTGGCTGTGCACTCGCCTATCAGGCGGGGGCGCAGGGCTCCTCCAGCAGGTCTTGCCTCAGGGGCTGCTTCCCCTGAGTTGGGGCTGTGGGCAGGAACCCAGACACGCAGGATCAGGCCCCAAACACCTGCACATGTCTCTGCTGGGGAGGAGAGTGCTAGGGAACCTACGTCTGTCATACACTTTCTGGGCACCCAAGGAATCAGCCTCCGTGTGTGCGGGGCTGAAAACCCAGCCAGGGGCCCTGGGAGCCTGGTGCTCTCGGTGCGGCGCTGATTCTAGGCGGCCTAGAAACCGCTGGAGGAGCCCTGCAGTTGCCCTTCCCTTCCCTCTGACAGAGCTCTCACTGCTGAAGCCCTTGGCAGTGTGCAACCCACCACCCCCTAAGCCCTCCCCAACGACGCCTGGCACCTATGTGCAAAGGCAAGGCAGGATTGGAGCTGAGGCAAGGAAGGCACCAGTGGCGTCTCCCAGGCTCGCTCAGACAGCTCCTTCCTGGGGAGGGAGCCTAAAAGCAAGGCAAGTCTGGGCAAGGCGAGCCCCCGGCCGAGCAGCCTCGCGCCAGAAACTCTGCCAGATCGGGGCTCTGAGCAGAGCTAGAGCTCTGCCGTACTGGAGGCGCACTTAGCTCCGTGCAAGCAGGGCTTTCCTCTTGACTGGGCTCGGCTGCCTCCTCTTCTCCCGAGGAGGCTCGCTACACTGCTGGCTGTGCTCTCGCCTATCAGGCGGGCGCGCAGGGCTCCTCCAGCAGGTCTTGCCTCAGGGGCTGCTTCCCCTGAGTTGAGGCTGTGGGCGGGAACCCAGACACGCAGGATAAGGCCCCAACCACCTGCACATGTCTCTGCTGGGGAGGAGAGTGCTAGGGAACCTACGTCTCTCACACACTTTCTAGGCACCCACGGAGTCAGCCTCTGGGAGTGTGGGGATGCAAAACCCAGCCAGGGGCCCTTGGAACCTGGTGCTCTCCGTGCGGAGCTTTGTCTGGGCGGCCAAGGAACCGCTGAAGGAGCCCTGCTGTTGCCCTTCGCTTCCCTCTGACAGAGCTTTCACTGCTGGAGCCCTTGGCAGTGTGCAACCCACCAGCCCCTAAGCCCTCCTCAAGGACGCTTGGGACCTAAGTGCAAAGGCAAGGCAGGGGTAGAGCTGAAGCCAGGAAGGCGCCAGTGGCGTTTCCGAGCCTCACACAGCCTGCTCCTTCCTGGGGAGGGAGCCTTAAAGCAAGGCAAGTCTGCGCAAGGCTCGCCTATGGCAGAGCATCTTGGTGCCAGGAACTCTGCCAGATCGGGCCTCTGAACAGAGCTAGAGATCTGCCGTACTGGAGTCGCACTTAGCTTCGTGTAAGCAGGGATTTCAGCTTGACGGGGACTTGCTGCCTCCTCTTCCCCCGAGGAGCTCGCTTCCCTGCTGGCTGTGCACTCGCCTATCGGGCGGGGGCGCAGGGCTCCTCCAGCAGGTCTTGCCTCAGGGGCTGCTTCCCCTGAGTTGGGGCTGTGGGCAGGAACCCAGACACGCAGGATCAGGCCCCAAACACCTGCACATGTCTCTGCTGGGGAGGAGAGTGCTAGGGAACCTACGTCTGTCATACACTTTCTGGGCACCCAAGGAATCAGCCTCCGTGTGTGCGGGGCTGAAAACCCCAGCCAGGGGACCTGGGAGCCTGGTGCTCTCCGTGTGGCGCTGAATCTGGGCGGCCAAGCAACCGCTGGAGGAGCCCTGCAGTTGCCCTTCCTTCCCTCTGACAGAATTCTCACTGCTGGAGCCCTTGGCAGTGTGCAACCCACCAGCCCCTAAGCTCTCCTTAAGGAGGACTGGGACCTAAGTGCAAAGGCAAGGCAGGATTGGAGCTGAGGCAAGAAAGGCGCCAGTGGCGACTCCCAGGCTCCTGCTGCCTGCTCCTTCCTGGAGAGGCAGCCTAAAAGCAAGGCAAGTCTGGGCAGGCTAGCCCCCGGCCAGAGCAGCCTCGCGCCAGGAACTCTGCCAGATCGGGCTCTGAGCAGAGCTAGAGCTCTGCCGTACTGGAGGCGCACTTAGCTCCGTGCAAGCAGGGCTTTCAACTTGACGGGCTGGGCTGCCTCCTCTTCCCCGAGGAGGCTCGCTTCCCTGCTGGCTGTGCACTCGCCTATCAGGCGGGGCGCAGGGCTCCTCCAGCAGGTCTTGCCTCAGGGGCTGCTTCCCCTGAGTTGGGGCTGTGGGCAGGAACCCAGACACGCAGGATCAGGCCCCAAACACCTGCACATGTCTCTGCTGGGGAGGAGAGTGCTAGGGAACCTACGTCTGTCATACACTTTCTGGGCACCCAAGGAATCAGCCTCCGTGTGTGCGGGGCTGAAAACCCAGCCAGGGGCCCTGGGAGCCTGGTGCTCTCGGTGCGGCGCTGATTCTAGGCGGCCTAGAAACCGCTGGAGGAGCCCTGCAGTTGCCCTTCCCTTCCCTCTGACAGAGCTCTCACTGCTGAAGCCCTTGGCAGTGTGCAACCCACACCCCCTAAGCCCTCCCCAACGACGCCTGGCACCTATGTGCAAAGGCAAGGCAGGATTGGAGCTGAGGCAAGGAAGGCACCAGTGGCGTCTCCCAGGCTCGCTCAGACAGCTCCTTCCTGGGGAGGGAGCCTAAAAGCAAGGCAAGTCTGGGCAAGGCGAGCCCCCGGCCGAGCAGCCTCGCGCCAGAAACTCTGCCAGATCGGGGCTCTGAGCAGAGCTAGAGCTCTGCCGTACTGGAGGCGCACTTAGCTCCGTGCAAGCAGGGCTTTCCTCTTGACTGGGCTCGGCTGCCTCCTCTTCTCCCGAGGAGGCTCGCTACACTGCTGGCTGTGCTCTCGCCTATCAGGCGGGCGCGCAGGGCTCCTCCAGCAGGTCTTGCCTCAGGGGCTGCTTCCCCTGAGTTGAGGCTGTGGGCGGGAACCCAGACACGCAGGATAAGGCCCCAACCACCTGCACATGTCTCTGCTGGGGAGGAGAGTGCTAGGGAACCTACGTCTCTCACACACTTTCTAGGCACCCACGGAGTCAGCCTCTGGGAGTGTGGGGATGCAAAACCCCAGCCAGGGGCCCTTGGAACCTGGTGCTCTCCGTGCGGAGCTTTGTCTGGGCGGCCAAGGAACCGCTGAAGGAGCCCTGCTGTTGCCCTTCGCTTCCCTCTGACAGAGCTTTCACTGCTGGAGCCCTTGGCAGTGTGCAACCCACCAGCCCCTAAGCCCTCCTCAAGGACGCTTGGGACCTAAGTGCAAAGGCAAGGCAGGGGTAGAGCTGAAGCCAGGAAGGCGCCAGTGGCGTTTCCGAGCCTCACACAGCCTGCTCCTTCCTGGGGAGGGAGCCTTAAAGCAAGGCAAGTCTGCGCAAGGCTCGCCTATGGCAGAGCATCTTGGTGCCAGGAACTCTGCCAGATCGGGCCTCTGAACAGAGCTAGAGATCTGCCGTACTGGAGTCGCACTTAGCTTCGTGTAAGCAGGGATTTCAGCTTGACGGGGACTTGCTGCCTCCTCTTCCCCCGAGGAGGCTCGCTTCCCTGCTGGCTGTGCACTCGCCTATCAGGCGGGGGCGCAGGGCTCCTCCAGCAGGTCTTGCCTCAGGGGCTGCTTCCCCTGAGTTGGGGCTGTGGGCAGGAACCCAGACACGCAGGATCAGGCCCAAAACACCTGCACATGTCTCTGCTGGGGAGGAGAGTGCTAGGGAACCTACGTCTGTCATACACTTTCTGGGCACCAAGGAATCAGCCTCCGTGTGTGCGGGGCTGAAAACCCCAGCCAGGGGCCTGGGAGCCTGGTGCTCTCCGTGTGGCGCTGAATCTGGGCGGCCAAGCAACCGCTGGAGGAGCCCTGCAGTTGCCCTTCCCTTCCCTCTGACAGAATTCTCACTGCTGGAGCCCTTGGCAGTGTGCAACCCACCAGCCCTAAGCTCTCCTTAAGGAGGACTGGGACCTAAGTGCAAAGGCAAGGCAGGATTGGAGCTGAGGCAAGAAAGGCGCCAGTGGCGACTCCCAGGCTCCTGCTGCCTGCTCCTTCCTGGAGAGGCAGCCTAAAAGCAAGGCAAGTCTGGGCAAGGCTAGCCCCCGGCAGAGCAGCCTCGCGCCAGGAACTCTGCCAGATCGGGGCTCTGAGCAGAGCTAGAGCTCTGCCGTACTGGAGGCGCACTTAGCTCCGTGCAAGCAGGGCTTTCAACTTGACGGGCTGGGCTGCCTCCTCTTCCCCCGAGGAGGCTCGCTTCCCTGCTGGCTGTGCACTCGCCTATCAGGCGGGGGCGCAGGGCTCCTCCAGCAGGTCTTGCCTCAGGGGCTGCTTCCCCTGAGTTGGGGCTGTGGGCAGGAACCCAGACACGCAGGATCAGGCCCCAAACACCTGCACATGTCTCTGCTGGGGAGGAGAGTGCTAGGGAACCTACGTCTGTCATACACTTTCTGGGCACCCAAGGAATCAGCCTCCGTGTGTGCGGGGCTGAAAACCCCAGCCAGGGGCCCTGGGAGCCTGGTGCTCTCGGTGCGGCGCTGATTCTAGGCGGCCTAGAAACCGCTGGAGGAGCCCTGCAGTTGCCCTTCCCTTCCCTCTGACAGAGCTCTCACTGCTGAAGCCCTTGGCAGTGTGCAACCCACCACCCCTAAGCCCTCCCCAACGACGCCTGGCACCTATGTGCAAAGGCAAGGCAGGATTGGAGCTGAGGCAAGGAAGGCACCAGTGGCGTCTCCCAGGCTCGCTCAGACAGCTCCTTCCTGGGGAGGGAGCCTAAAAGCAAGGCAAGTCTGGGCAAGGCGAGCCCCCGGCCGAGCAGCCCTCGCGCCAGAAACTCTGCCAGATCGGGGCTCTGAGCAGAGCTAGAGCTCTGCCGTACTGGAGGCGCACTTAGCTCCGTGCAAGCAGGGCTTTCCTCTTGACTGGGCTCGGCTGCCTCCTCTTCTCCCGAGGAGGCTCGCTACACTGCTGGCTGTGCTCTCGCCTATCAGGCGGGGCGCAGGGCTCCTCCAGCAGGTCTTGCCTCAGGGGCTGCTTCCCCTGAGTTGGGCTGTGGGCGGAACCCAGACACGCAGGATAAGGCCCCAACCACCTGCACATGTCTCTGCTGGGGAGGAGAGTGCTAGGGAACCTACGTCTCTCACACACTTTCTAGGCACCCACGGAGTCAGCCTCTGGGAGTGTGGGGATGCAAAACCCAGCCAGGGGCCCTTGGAACCTGGTGCTCTCCGTGCGGCTTTGTCTGGGCGGCCAAGGAACCGCTGAAGGAGCCCTGCTGTTGCCCTTCGCTTCCCTCTGACAGAGCTTTCACTGCTGGAGCCCTTGGCAGTGTGCAACCCACCAGCCCCTAAGCCCTCCTCAAGGACGCTTGGGACCTAAGTGCAAAGGCAAGGCAGGGGTAGAGCTGAAGCCAGGAAGGCGCCAGTGGCGTTTCCGAGCCTCACACAGCCTGCTCCTTCCTGGGGAGGGAGCCTTAAAGCAAGGCAAGTCTGCGCAAGGCTCGCCTATGGCAGAGCATCTTGGTGCCAGGAACTCTGCCAGATCGGGCCTCTGAACAGAGCTAGAGATCTGCCGTACTGGAGTCGCACTTAGCTTCGTGTAAGCAGGGATTTCAGCTTGACGGGGACTTGCTGCCTCCTCTTCCCCCGAGGAGGCTCGCTTCCCTGCTGGCTGTGCACTCGCCTATCGGGCGGGGCGCAGGGCTCCTCCAGCAGGTCTTGCCTCAGGGGCTGCTTCCCCTGAGTTGGGGCTGTGGGCAGGAACCCAGACACGCAGGATCAGGCCCAAACACCTGCACATGTCTCTGCTGGGGAGGAGAGTGCTAGGGAACCTACGTCTGTCATACACTTTCTGGGCACCCAAGGAATCAGCCTCCGTGTGTGCGGGGCTGAAAACCCCAGCCAGGGGACCTGGGAGCCTGGTGCTCTCCGTGTGGCGCTGAATCTGGGCGGCCAAGCAACCGCTGGAGGAGCCCTGCAGTTGCCCTTCCCTTCCCTCTGACAGAATTCTCACTGCTGGAGCCCTTGGCAGTGTGCAACCCACCAGCCCCTAAGCTCTCCTTAAGGAGGACTGGGACCTAAGTGCAAAGGCAAGGCAGGATTGGAGCTGAGGCAAGAAAGGCGCCAGTGGCGACTCCCAGGCTCCTGCTGCCTGCTCCTTCCTGGAGAGGCAGCCTAAAAGCAAGGCAAGTCTGGGCAAGGCTAGCCCCGGCAGAGCAGCCTCGCGCCAGGAACTCTGCCAGATCGGGGCTCTGAGCAGAGCTAGAGCTCTGCCGTACTGGAGGCGCACTTAGCTCCGTGCAAGCAGGGCTTTCAACTTGACGGGGCTGGGCTGCCTCCTCTTCCCCGAGGAGGCTCGCTTCCCTGCTGGCTGTGCACTCGCCTATCAGGCGGGGGGCGCAGGGCTCCTCCAGCAGGTCTTGCCTCAGGGGCTGCTTCCCCTGAGTTGGGGCTGTGGGCAGGAACCCAGACACGCAGGATCAGGCCCCAAACACCTGCACATGTCTCTGCTGGGGAGGAGAGTGCTAGGGAACCTACGTCTGTCATACACTTTCTGGGCACCCAAGGAATCAGCCTCCGTGTGTGCGGGGCTGAAAACCCCCAGCCAGGGGCCCTGGGAGCCTGGTGCTCTCGGTGCGGCGCTGATTCTAGGCGGCCTAGAAACCGCTGGAGGAGCCCTGCAGTTGCCCTTCCCTTCCCTCTGACAGAGCTCTCACTGCTGAAGCCCTTGGCAGTGTGCAACCCACCACCCCCTAAGCCCTCCCCAACACGCCTGGCACCTATGTGCAAAGGCAAGGCAGGATTGGAGCTGAGGCAAGGAAGGCACCAGTGGCGTCTCCCAGGCTCGCTCAGACAGCTCCTTCCTGGGGAGGGAGCCTAAAAGCAAGGCAAGTCTGGGCAAGGCGAGCCCCCGGCCGAGCAGCCTCGCGCCAGAAACTCTGCCAGATCGGGCTCTGAGCAGAGCTAGAGCTCTGCCGTACTGGAGGGCACTTAGCTCCGTGCAAGCAGGGCTTTCCTCTTGACTGGGCTCGGCTGCCTCCTCTTCTCCCGAGGAGGCTCGCTACACTGCTGGCTGTGCTCTCGCCTATCAGGCGGGCGCGCAGGGCTCCTCCAGCAGGTCTTGCCTCAGGGGCTGCTTCCCCTGAGTTGAGGCTGTGGGCGGGAACCCAGACACGCAGGATAAGGCCCCAACCACCTGCACATGTCTCTGCTGGGGAGGAGAGTGCTAGGGAACCTACGTCTCTCACACACTTTCTAGGCACCCACGGAGTCAGCCTCTGGGAGTGTGGGGATGCAAAACCCAGCCAGGGGCCCTTGGAACCTGGTGCTCTCCGTGCGGAGCTTTGTCTGGGCGGCCAAGGAACCGCTGAAGGAGCCCTGCTGTTGCCCTTCGCTTCCCTCTGACAGAGCTTTCACTGCTGGAGCCCTTGGCAGTGTGCAACCCACCAGCCCCTAAGCCCTCCTCAAGGACGCTTGGGACCTAAGTGCAAAGGCAAGGCAGGGGTAGAGCTGAAGCCAGGAAGGCGCCAGTGGCGTTTCCGAGCCTCACACAGCCTGCTCCTTCCTGGGGAGGGAGCCTTAAAGCAAGGCAAGTCTGCGCAAGGCTCGCCTATGGCAGAGCATCTTGGTGCCAGGAACTCTGCCAGATCGGGCCTCTGAACAGAGCTAGAGATCTGCCGTACTGGAGTCGCACTTAGCTTCGTGTAAGCAGGGATTTCAGCTTGACGGGGACTTGCTGCCTCCTCTTCCCCCGAGGAGGCTCGCTTCCCTGCTGGCTGTGCACTCGCCTATCAGGCGGGGCGCAGGGCTCCTCCAGCAGGTCTTGCCTCAGGGGCTGCTTCCCCTGAGTTGGGGCTGTGGGCAGGAACCCAGACACGCAGGATCAGGCCCCAAACACCTGCACATGTCTCTGCTGGGGAGGAGAGTGCTAGGGAACCTACGTCTGTCATACACTTTCTGGGCACCCAAGGAATCAGCCTCCGTGTGTGCGGGGCTGAAAACCCCAGCCAGGGGACCTGGGAGCCTGGTGCTCTCCGTGTGGCGCTGAATCTGGGCGGCCAAGCAACCGCTGGAGGAGCCCTGCAGTTGCCCTTCCCTTCCCTCTGACAGAATTCTCACTGCTGGAGCCCTTGGCAGTGTGCAACCCACCAGCCCCTAAGCTCTCCTTAAGGAGGACTGGGACCTAAGTGCAAAGGCAAGGCAGGATTGGAGCTGAGGCAAGAAAGGCGCCAGTGGCGACTCCCAGGCTCCTGCTGCCTGCTCCTTCCTGGAGAGGCAGCCTAAAAGCAAGGCAAGTCTGGGCAAGGCTAGCCCCCGGCAGAGCAGCCTCGCGCCAGGAACTCTGCCAGATCGGGGCTCTGAGCAGAGCTAGAGCTCTGCCGTACTGGAGGCGCACTTAGCTCCGTGCAAGCAGGGCTTTCAACTTGACGGGGCTGGGCTGCCTCCTCTTCCCCCGAGGAGGCTCGCTTCCCTGCTGGCTGTGCACTCGCCTATCAGGCGGGGGCGCAGGGCTCCTCCAGCAGGTCTTGCCTCAGGGGCTGCTTCCCCTGAGTTGGGGCTGTGGGCAGGAACCCAGACACGCAGGATCAGGCCCCAAACACCTGCACATGTCTCTGCTGGGGAGGAGAGTGCTAGGGAACCTACGTCTGTCATACACTTTCTGGGCACCCAAGGAATCAGCCTCCGTGTGTGCGGGGCTGAAAACCCCAGCCAGGGGCCCTGGGAGCCTGGTGCTCTCGGTGCGGCGCTGATTCTAGGCGGCCTAGAAACCGCTGGAGGAGCCCTGCAGTTGCCCTTCCCTTCCCTCTGACAGAGCTCTCACTGCTGAAGCCCTTGGCAGTGTGCAACCCACCACCCCTAAGCCCTCCCCAACGACGCCTGGCACCTATGTGCAAAGGCAAGGCAGGATTGGAGCTGAGGCAAGGAAGGCACCAGTGGCGTCTCCCAGGCTCGCTCAGACAGCTCCTTCCTGGGGAGGGAGCCTAAAAGCAAGGCAAGTCTGGGCAAGGCGAGCCCCCGGCCGAGCAGCCTCGCGCCAGAAACTCTGCCAGATCGGGGCTCTGAGCAGAGCTAGAGCTCTGCCGTACTGGAGGCCCACTTAGCTCCGTGCAAGCAGGGCTTTCCTCTTGACTGGGCTCGGCTGCCTCCTCTTCTCCCGAGGAGGCTCGCTACACTGCTGGCTGTGCTCTCGCCTATCAGGCGGGCGCGCAGGGCTCCTCCAGCAGGTCTTGCCTCAGGGGCTGCTTCCCCTGAGTTGAGGCTGTGGGCGGGAACCCAGACACGCAGGATAAGGCCCCAACCACCTGCACATGTCTCTGCTGGGGAGGAGAGTGCTAGGGAACCTACGTCTCTCACACACTTTCTAGGCACCCACGGAGTCAGCCTCTGGGAGTGTGGGGATGCAAAACCCAGCCAGGGGCCCTTGGAACCTGGTGCTCTCCGTGCGGAGCTTTGTCTGGGCGGCCAAGGAACCGCTGAAGGAGCCCTGCTGTTGCCCTTCGCTTCCCTCTGACAGAGCTTTCACTGCTGGAGCCCTTGGCAGTGTGCAACCCACCAGCCCCTAAGCCCTCCTCAAGGACGCTTGGGACCTAAGTGCAAAGGCAAGGCAGGGGTAGAGCTGAAGCCAGGAAGGCGCCAGTGGCGTTTCCGAGCCTCACACAGCCTGCTCCTTCCTGGGGAGGGAGCCTTAAAGCAAGGCAAGTCTGCGCAAGGCTCGCCTATGGCAGAGCATCTTGGTGCCAGGAACTCTGCCAGATCGGGCCTCTGAACAGAGCTAGAGATCTGCCGTACTGGAGTCGCACTTAGCTTCGTGTAAGCAGGGATTTCAGCTTGACGGGGACTTGCTGCCTCCTCTTCCCCCGAGGAGGCTCGCTTCCCTGCTGGCTGTGCACTCGCCTATCAGGCGGGGGCGCAGGGCTCCTCCAGCAGGTCTTGCCTCAGGGGCTGCTTCCCCTGAGTTGGGGCTGTGGGCAGGAACCCAGACACGCAGGATCAGGCCCCAAACACCTGCACATGTCTCTGCTGGGGAGGAGAGTGCTAGGGAACCTACGTCTGTCATACACTTTCTGGGCACCCAAGGAATCAGCCTCCGTGTGTGCGGGGCTGAAAACCCCAGCCAGGGGACCTGGGAGCCTGGTGCTCTCCGTGTGGCGCTGAATCTGGGCGGCCAAGCAACCGCTGGAGGAGCCCTGCAGTTGCCCTTCCCTTCCCTCTGACAGAATTCTCACTGCTGGAGCCCTTGGCAGTGTGCAACCCACCAGCCCCTAAGCTCTCCTTAAGGAGGACTGGGACCTAAGTGCAAAGGCAAGGCAGGATTGGAGCTGAGGCAAGAAAGGCGCCAGTGGCGACTCCCAGGCTCCTGCTGCCTGCTCCTTCCTGGAGAGGCAGCCTAAAAGCAAGGCAAGTCTGGGCAAGGCTAGCCCCCGGCAGAGCAGCCTCGCGCCAGGAACTCTGCCAGATCGGGGCTCTGAGCAGAGCTAGAGCTCTGCCGTACTGGAGGCGCACTTAGCTCCGTGCAAGCAGGGCTTTCAACTTGACGGGGCTGGGCTGCCTCCTCTTCCCCCGAGGAGGCTCGCTTCCCTGCTGGCTGTGCACTCGCCTATCAGGCGGGGCGCAGGGCTCCTCCAGCAGGTCTTGCCTCAGGGGCTGCTTCCCCTGAGTTGGGGCTGTGGGCAGGAACCCAGACACGCAGGATCAGGCCCCAAACACCTGCACATGTCTCTGCTGGGGAGGAGAGTGCTAGGGAACCTACGTCTGTCATACACTTTCTGGGCACCCAAGGAATCAGCCTCCGTGTGTGCGGGGCTGAAAACCCCAGCCAGGGGCCCTGGGAGCCTGGTGCTCTCGGTGCGGCGCTGATTCTAGG
>NW_017212298.1:0-16754 GCF_001704415.2 Capra hircus
TTTCCCACAGGGCTGTCCCACGTGCCACCATGGTGTGAGTCGATAATCAGCTTGAAAGTCGAGGCAGTGCAGGGAAAACAGGTTTCCCTGGAATGGACTGAGACATCTGGGGAACTCTGGGAATGGTGGCACGACCCTGGAGTTCCTCTCGCCTTTCCTGTGGAGAGGCGCCTCCTCTTGAGATGCGACGGGAACGCCGGGAATTCATCCAGAACACGCAGGGAAAGGATCCCTTCTCTCGAGCTAGAGGCGGAAACGGGGCTTCTCTGGATGTGGGCGGACTCTCGTGCTTCCTCTCGAGTGGAGACGGGTATGTCGGGGAACTTCTTGAGTTGCAGCAAGGGTGTGAAGGACCTTTGGAATTTCCAGAGGTTAGGTGTGATTAGCCTAGAGACGCCTCGGAATGGGCCTCATCTCGCCTGGAGGGGAGAACCTCCTGGATTTTTCTCGAGCTGCGGCAGGTGCTCTCGACTTATGACGGGGACCTCAGGGACCGCTCTGGTGGCCTCAGGAAAGGCCAGTCCCCATGCGAGTTGCTCGGGGCTCTCGAGATTCCTCTCCGTCGATTCGGGGCTAAGACCTTGTGTGGAGTCGGTGCCGGAATCTGAGGGTTCCTCTCCAGTGCTGACATGGATCTTGGGATACTTCTGGAGTCTCCCCAGGGGAGTCAGTCCTCGTCTCAAGTGGGGGCATGCACGTGCGCTTTCCTCCCGAGCTGTAGCAGCAGCGTCACGCTTCCCTTCGTGTGGATCAAGGGATCTGTGGCTTTCCCTGTAGGCTTTTCCACGAGGCCTTCCATGAGGCTTTCCCACAGGGTTGTTCCACGTGCCACCGTGGTGTGAGTCGATCCTCAGCTTGAATGCCGTGGCAGTGCAGGGAAAGCATGGAAAACAGGTTTCCCTGGAAAGGACTGAGACATCAGGGGGACTTTGGGTATGGTGGCACGACCCTGGAGTTCCTCTCGACTTTCCTGTGGAGAGGGCCTCCTCTTGAGATGCGACGGGAACGCCGGAAATTCTTTCCCGTACACGCAGGGAAAGGATCCCTTCTCTCGAGCTAGGAGGCGGAAACGGGGCTCCTCTGGATGTGGGCGGGACCTCGTGCTTCCTCTGGAGTGGAGACGGGTATGTCGGGGAACTTCTTGAGTTGCAGCAAGGGTGTGAAGGACCCTTTGGAAGTTCCAGTGGTGAGGCGTGATTAGCCTTGAGATGTCTCAGGGGAAAGGGGCCTCATCTCTCCTGGAAGGGAGAACCTCCTGGATTTTCTCGAGTTGCGGCAGGTGCTCTCGACTTACGACGGGGACCTCAGGGACCCGCTCTGGTGGCCTCAGGAAAGGCCAGTCCCCATGCGAGTTGCTCAGGGGCCTCTCGGGATTTCCTCTCCCGTCGATGCCGGGCCTAAGACCTTGTGTAGGAGTCGGTGCCAGGAACCTGAGGATCCTCTCCAGTGCTGACATGGATCTTGGGATACTTGCTGGAGTCTCCCCAGGGGCAGTCAGTCCTCGTTACTAGTGGGGCATGCACGTGCATTTTCCTCCCGAGCTGTAGCAGCAGTGTCACGCTTCCCTTCGCGTAGGATCAACGGATCTGTGGCTTTCCCTCCGAGGCTTTTCCCACGAGGCTTTCCCACAGGGCTGTCCCACGTGCCACCGTGGTGTGAGTCGATCCTTGGCTTGAAAGTCGAGGCAGTGCAGGGAAAACAGGTTTCCCTGGAATGGACTGAGACATCTGGGGGACTCTGGGAATGGTGGCACGATAATGGAGTTCCTCTCGCGGTTCCTGTGGAGAGCGCCTCCTCTTGAGATGCGACAGGAGTCGCGGGAATTCTTTCCCGGACCACGCAGGGAAAGGATCCCTCCTCTCGAGCTAGGAGGCAGAAACGGGGCTCCTCTGGATGTGGGCGGGACTCTCGTGCTTCCTCTCGAGTGGAGACGGGTATGTCGGGGAAATTCTTGAGTTGCAGCATGGGTGTGAAGGACCCTTTGGACGTTCCAGAGGTTAGGTGTGATTAGCCTCGAGATGCCGCAGCGGAAATGGGCCTTCATCTCGCCTGGAGGGAGAACCTCCTAGATTTTACTCGAGTTGGGGCAGGTGCTCTGGACCTAAGACGGGGACCTCAGGGACCCGTTCGGGTGGCCTCAGGAAAGGCCAGTCCCCATGGAAAGTTGCCTCGGGGCCTCTCGGGATTCCTCTCCCGTCGATGCCGGGGCCTAAGACCTTGTGTGGAGTCGGAGCCGGAACTGAGGATTCCTCTCCAGTGCTGACGTGGATCTTGGGGTACTTTGTGGAGTCTCCCCAGGGGAGTCAGTCCTCGTCTCGAGTGGGGGCATGCACGTGCGCTTTCCTCCCGAGCTGTAGCAGCAGTGTCACGCTTTCCTTCGAGTGGATCATGGGATCTGTGGCGTTCCATCGAGGCTTTCCTCGAGGGTTTCCCACAGGGCTGTCCCACGTGCTCCGTGGTGTGAGTTGATCCTCGGCTTGAAAGTCGAGGGCAGTGCAGGGAAAACCAGGTTTCCCTGGAATGGACTGAGACATTTGGGGGACTCTGGGAATGGTGGCATGACCCTGGAGTTCCTCTCGCCTTTCCTGTGGAGAGCGCCTCCTCTTGAGATGAGACGGGAACGCCGGGCAATTCTTTCCCGAACACGCAGGGAAAGGATCCCTCCTCTCGAGCTAGGAGGCGGAAACGGGGCTCCTCTGGATGTGGGCGGGACTCTCGTGCTTCCTCTCGAGTGAAGACGGGTATGTCGGGGAACTTCTTGAGTTGCAGCGAGGGTGTGAAGGACCCTTTCGAAGTTCCAGAGGTTATGTGTGATTAACCTTGAGACGCACAGCGGAAATGGGCCTCATCTCGCCTGGAGGGGAGAACCTCCTGGATTTTCTCGAGTTGCGGCAGGTGCTGTCGACTTACGACGGGGACTTCAGGGACCCGATCTGGTGGCCTCAGGAAAGGCCAGTCCCCATGCGAGTTGCTCGGGGGCCTCTGGGTTTCCTCTCCCGTCGATGCCGGGGCCTAAGACCTTGTGTGGAGTCCGGTGCCGGAACGTGAGGATTCCTCTCCAGTGCTGACATGGATCATGGGGTACTTCTGGAGTCTCCCCGGGTTAGTCAGTCCTAGTCTCGAGTGGGGGCATGCACGTTCAATTTCTCCCGATCTGTGGAAGCAGTGTCACCCTTCGATAGCGTGTATCAAGGGATCTGCAGCTTTCCCTCGAGGCTTTCCAATGAGGCTTTCCCTCGAGGATTTTCCTCAGGGCTGTCCCACGTGCCACCGTGGTGTGAGTCGATCCTCGGCTTGAAAGTCGAGGCAGTGGACGGAAAACAGGTTTCCCTCGAATTGACAGAGATATCTGGGGGACTCTGGGAATGGAGGAACGACCCTGGAGTTTCTCTCGCCTTTCCTGTGGAGAGGGCCTCCTCTTGAGATGCGACTGGAACGCCGGGAATGCTTTACAGACCACGCAGGTAAAGGATCCCTCCTCTCGAGCTATGAGGTGGAAACGGTGCTCCTCTGAAAGTGGGCGGGAAGATCTTGATACTCTCGAGTGGAGCGGGTATGTCGGAGAACTTCTTGAGTTGCAGCAAGGGTGTGAAGGACCTTTGGAAGTTCCAGAGGATAGGTGTGATTAGCCTCCAGACGCCTCAGCGCAAATGGGCCTCATCTCGCCTTTAAGGACGCCAAGATCCATGTCAGCACTGGAGAGGAATCCTCAGGTTCCGGCACCGACTCCACACAAGGTCTTAGGCCCCGGCATCGACGGGAGAGGAATCCCGAGAGGCCCGGGAGAAACTCGCATGGGGACTGGCCTTTCCTGAGGCCACCAGAGCGGGTCCCTGAGGCCCTCGTCGTAAGTCGAGAGCACCTGCCGCAAGTCGAGAAAATCCAGGAGGTTCTCCCCTCCAGGCGAGATGAGGCCCATTTCGGCTGAGGCAACTAGGGGGTAATCACACTTAAACTCTCGAACTTCGAAAGGGTCCTTCACACCCTTGCTGTAACTCAAGAAGTTCCCCGACATACCCGTCTCCACTCAAGAGGAACCCGAGCGTCCCGCCCGTATCCAGAGTGGCCCCGTTCCCGCCTGCTAGCTCGAGAGGAGGGATCCTTTCCCTGCGTGGTCCTGAAAGAATTCCTAGCGTTCCCGTCTCATCTCAAGAGGAGGCGCTCTCCACAGTAAAGGCGAGAGGAACTCAAGTATCAGGCCCCATTCCCAGAGTCCCCCAGATGTCTCAGTCCATTCCAGGGAAACCTGTTTTCCCTGCACTGCCTCCACTTTCAAGCTGAGGATCGACTCACACCACAAGGGCACGTGGAAAAGCCCTGTGGGAAAGCCTCGTGGGAAAGCCTCATGGGAAAGCCTCGAGGGAAAGCCCCTGATCCCTTGATCCAAGCGAAGGGAACCGTGACACTGCTGCTACAGGTCGGGAGGAAAGCGCACGTGCATGCCCCCACTCGAGACGAGGACATACGCCTCTGGGGAGACTTCAGAAGACCCCGAAGATCCATGTCGGCACTGCAGAGGAATCCTCACGTTCCGGGACTGACTCCACACAAGGTCTTAGGCCCCGGCATCGAGGGGAGAGGAATCCCGAGAGGCCCACGAGCAACTCACATGGGGACTGGCCTTTCCTGAGGCCACAAGAGCGGGTCCCTGAGGTCCCAGTCGTAAGTCGAGAGCACCTGCCGCAATTCGAGAAAATCCAGGAGGTTCTCCCCTCCAGGCGAGATGAGGCCCATTTCCGCTGAGGCGTCTCCAGGAAAATCACACCTAACCTCTGGAACTTCCAAAGGGTCCTTCACACCCTTGCTTCAACTCAAGAAGTTCCCCGACATACCCGTCTCCACTCGAGAGGAAGCAGGAAAGTCCCGCCGATATCAAGAGGAGCCACGTTTCCGCCTCCTAGCTCGAGAGGTTTGATCCTTTCCCTGCGTGGTCAGGAAAGAATTCGCGGCGTTCCCGTCACATCTGAAGAGGAGGCACTCTCCAGAGGAAAAGCGAGAGGAACTCCAGGTACCTGCCACCATTCCCAGAGTCCCCAGATGTCTCAGTCCATTCCAGGGAACCTGTATTCCCTGCACTGCCTCGACTTTCAAGCCGAGGATCGACTCACACCACAGTGGCACGTGGGGCAGCCCTGTGGGAAAGCCTCCTGGGAAGCCTCGAGGGAAAGCCACAGATCCCTGGATTCACGCGAAGGTAAGCGTGACAATGTTGCTAAAGCTCGGGAGGAAAGTGCACGTGCATGCCCCCACTCGAGTAGAGGACTGACTGTCCTGGGGAGACTCCAGAAGTACCCCAAGACCCATGTCAGCACTGGAGAGGAATCATCAGGTTTCCGCACCGACTCCACAGAAGGTCTTAGGCCCCGGCATCTACGAGAGAGGAATCCCGAGAGGCCCCGGAGCAACTCGCATGGGGACTGGCCTTTCCTGAGGCCACCAGAGCGGGTCCCTGAGGTCCCCTCGTAAGTCGAGAACACCTTCCGCAACTCGAGAAAATTCAGGAGGTTCTCCCCTCCAGGCGAGATGAGGCCCATTTCCGCTGAGGCGTCTCGAGGCTAATCTCACCTAACCTCTGGAACTTCCAAAGGGTCCTTCACACCCTTGCTGCACCTCAAGAAGTTCCCCGACATACCCGTCTCCACTCGAGAGGAAGCACGAGAGTCCCGCCCACAACCAGAGGATCCCCGTTTCCCCCTCCTAGTTCGAGAGGTGGGATCCTTTCCCTGTGTGGTCGGAAAAGAATTCCCGGCATTCCCGTCGGATCTCAGAGGAGGCGCTATCCACAAGAAAGGCGAGAGGAACTCCAGGGTCGTGCCACCATTCCCAGAGTCCCCGAGATGTCTCAGTCCATTCCAGGGAAACCTGTTTTCCCTGCTTGCTTCGACTTTCAAGTCGAGGATCAACTCACACCACGGTGGCACGTGGGACAGCCCTGTGGGAAAGCCTCGTGGGAAAGCCTTGAGGGAAAGACACAGATCCCTTGATCCACGCGAAGGGAAGCGCGACACTGCTGCTACAGCTCGGGAGGAAAGCGCACGTGCATGCCCCCACTCGAGACGAGGACTGACTCCCCTGGGGAGACTCCAGAAGTACCCCAAGATCCATGTCAGCAATGGAGAGGAATCCTCTGGTTCCGGCACCACTCCACACAAGGTCTTAGGCCCCAGCATCGACGGGAGAGGAATCCCGAGAGGCCCCCGAGCAACTCGCATGCGGACAGGCCTTTCCTGAGGCCACCAGAGCGGGTCCGTGAGGTCCCCGTCATAAGTCGAGAGCACCTTCCGCAACTCGCGAAAATCCAGGAGGTTTTCCCCTCCAGGCGAGATGAGGCCCATTTCCGCTGAGGGGTCTCGAGGCTAATCACACCTAACCTCTGGAACTTCCAAAGGGTCATTCACACCCTTGCTGCAACTCAAGAAGTTCCCCGACATACCCGTCTCCACTTGAGAGGAAGCACGAGAGTCCCGCTCACATCCAGAGGTGCCCCGTTCCCGCCTCCTAGCTCGAGAGGAGGGATCCTTTCCTTACGTGGTCGAGAAAGAAATCCCGGCGTTCCCGACGCATCTCAAGAGGTCGCGCTCTCCAGAGGAAAGGCGAGAGGAACTCCATGGTCGTGCCACCAATCCCAGAGTCCCCCAGATGTCTCAGTCCATTCCAGGGAGACCTGTTTTCCCTGCACTGCCTCGACTTTCAAGCCTAGGATCGACTAACACCACGGTGGCACGTGGGACAGCCCTGTGGGAAAGCCTCATGGGAAAGCCTTGTTGGAAAGCCTCGTGGGAAAGCCTCGAGGGAAAGCCACTGATCCCTTGATCCACGCGACTGGAGCATGACACTGCTGCTACAGCTAGGGAGGAAAGCGCAGGTGCATGCCCCCACTCGAGACGAGGACTGACTCCCCTGGGGAGACTCCAGAAGTACCCCAAGATCCATGTCAGCACTGCAGAGGAAACCTCAGGTTCCGGCACTGACTCCACACAAGGTCTTAGGCCCCGGCATCGACGAGAGAGGAATCCCGAGAGGCCCCGAGCAATTCGCATGGGGAGTGGCCTTTTCTGAGGCCCCCAGAGCGGGTCGTTGAGGTCCCCGTCGTAAGTCGAGAGCAACTACCCTATCTCGAGAAAATCCAGGAGGTTCTCCCCTCCAGGCGAGATGGGGCCCATTTCTGCTGAGGCGTCTGCAAGGCTCATCACACCTAATCTCTGGAACTTCCAAACGGTGCTTCACACCCTAGCTGCAACTCAAGATGTTCCCCTACATACCGTTTCCACTCGAGAGGAAGCACGAGAGTCCCGCCCACATCCAGAGGAGCCCCGTTTCTGCCTACTAGCTCGAGAGGAGGGATCCTTTCCCTGCGTCATCGGGAAAGAAATCCCGGCGTTCCCGTCGCATCTCAAGAGGAGGCGCTCTCCACAGGAAAGGCGAGAGGAACTCCAGGGTCGTGCCACCTTTCCCAGAGTCCCCCAGATGTCTCAGTCCATTCCAGGGATACCTGTTTTCCCTGCAATGATCGACATTCAAGCCGAGGATCGACTCACATCACGGTGGCACGTGGGACAATCATGGGGGAAAGCCTCATGGAAAAGCCTCGTGTGAAAGCTTCCAGGGAAAGCCACAGATCCCTTGATCCACGCGAAGGGAACGTGACACTGCTGCTGCAGCTCGGGAGGAAAGCGCACGTGCATGCCCCCGCTCGGAACGAGGACTGACTCCCCTGCGGAGACTCCAGAAGAACCCCAAGGTCCATGTCAGCACTGGAGAGGAATCCTCAGGTTCCGGCACCGACTCCACACAAGGCCTTAGGCCCCGGCATCAACGGGAGAGAAATCCCGAAAGGCTCCCGAGCAACTCGCATGGGGACTGGCCTTTCCTGAGGCCACCAGAGGGGGTCCCTGTGGTCCCCGTCGTAAGTCGAGAGCACCTGCCGCAACTCGAGAAAATCCAGCAGGTTGTCCCCTCCAGGCGAGATGAGGCCCATTTCCGCTGAGGCGTCTCCAGGATATTCACCTTACCTCTGGAACTTCCAAAGGGTTCTTCACACCCTTTCTGCAACTCAAGAAGTTCCCCGACATACTGTCTCCCCTCGAGAGGAAGCACGAGAGTCCCGCCCACATCCAGAGGGGCCCCGTTTCCGCCTGCTACCTCGAGAGGAGGTATCCTTTCCCTTCGTGGTCGGGAAAGAATTCCCGGCGTTCCCGACCCATCTCAAGAGGAGTCTCTCTGTACAAGAAAGGCGAGAGGAACTCCAGGGTCGTGCCACCATTCCCAGAGTCCCCCAGATGTCTCAGTACATTCCAGGGAAATCTGTTTTCCCTGCACTGCCTCGACTTTCAAGCCGAGGATCGACTCACAACATGGTGACAGGTGGGACAGCCCTGTGGAAAAGCCTCGTGGGAAAGCCTCGTGGGAAAGCCTCGAGGGAAAGCCGCATACCCCTTGATCCACGCATAGGGAAGCGTGACACTGCTGCTACAGCTCGCGAGGAAAGGGCACGTGCATGCCCCCACTCGAGACGAGGACTGCCTCCCCTGGGGAGACACCAGAAGTAACCCAAGGTCCATGTCAGCACTGGAGAGGAATCCTCAGGTTCCGGCACCGAGTCCACACAAGGTCTTAGGCCCCGGCATCGACAGGAGAGGAATCCCGAGAGGCCCCCGAGCAACTCGCATGGGGACTGGCCTTTCCTGAGGCCACCAGAGCGGGTCCCTGAGGTCCCCGTCGTAAGTCGAGAGCACCTGACACAACTCGAGAAAATCCAGGAGGTTCTCCCCTCCAGGCGAGATGAGGCCCATTTCCGCTGAGGAGTCTCGAGGCTAATCACATCTAACATCTGGAACTTCCAAAGGGTCCTTCACACCCTTGCTGCAACTCAAGAAGTTCCCCGACATACCCGTCTCCACTGGAGAGGAAGCACGAGAGTCCCGCCCACATCCAGAGGAGCCCCGTTTCCGCCTCCTAGTTCGAGGGAGGGATCCTTTCCCAGCGTGGTCGGGAAAGAATTCCCGGCGTTCCCGTTGCATCTCAAGAGGAAGCCCTCTCCACAGGAAAGGCGAGAGGAACTCCAGGGTCGTGCCACCATTCCCAGAGTCCCCCGGATGTCTCAGTCCATTCCAGGGAAAACTGTTTTCCCTGCACTGCCTCGACTTTCAAGCCGAGGATCGACTCACACCACGGTTGCACGTGGGACAGCCCTGTGGGAAAGCCTCGTGGGAAAGCTTCGAGGGAAAGACACAGATCCCTTGATCCACGCGAAGGGAAGCGCGACACTGCTGCTACAGCTCGGGAGGAAAGCGCACGTGCATGCCTCCACTCGAGACCAGAACTGACTGCCCTGGGGAGAATCCAGAAGTACCCCCAAGATCCATGTCTGCACTGGAGAGGAATCCTCAGGTTCCGGCACTGAGTCCACACAAGGTCTTAGGCCCCAGCATCGACGGGAGAGGAATCCCGAGAGGCCCCCGAGCAACTCCCATGGGGACTGGCCTTTACTGAGGCCACCAGAACGGATCCCTGAGGCCCCTTCGTAAGTCGAGAGCACCTGCCGCAACTCGAGAAAATCCAGGAGGTTCTCCCCTCCAGACGAGATGACGCCCATTTCCGCTGAGGCAAGTAGGGGGTAATCACACTTAAACTCTGGAACTTCCAAAGGGTCTTTCACACCCTTGCTGCACCTCAAGAAGTTCCCCGACATACCCGTCTCCACTCTAGAGGAATGGGAGAGTCCCGCCCATATCCAGAGTGGCCCCGTTTCCGCCTGCTAGCTCGAGAGGAGGGTTCCTTTCCCTGCGTGGTCGGGAAAGAATTCCTAGCGTTCCCGTCGCATCTCAAGACGAGGCGCTCTCCACAGGAAAGGCGAGAAGAACTCCAGGTTCAGGCCCCATTCCCAGAGTCCCCAAGATGTCTCAGTCCATTCCAGGGAAACCTGTTTTCCCTGCACTGCCTCGACTTTCAAGCCGAGGATCGACTCACACCACGGTGGCACATGGGACAGCCCTGTGGGAAAGCCTCGTGGGAAAGCCACAGATCCCTTGATCCTCGCGAAGGGAAGCGTGACACTGCTGCTACAGCTCGGGAGAAAAGCGCACGTGCATGCCCCCACTCGAGACGAGGACTGACTCCCCTGGGGAGACTCCAGAAGTACCCCAAGATCCATGTCAGCACTGGAGAGGAATCCTCAGGTTCCGGCACCGAATCCACACAAGGTCTTATGCCGGGGTCCAGCCCCGGTGGATCCAGGGAATTCGAAGGGTGGACGGCTTTGGTGTGGAAAGACTTGTTTATTTATTGATGTAAGATTACATTAGGAAACTATAGTGTAGTAAGAAGATTAAGTGGAGGAAGAGTGCTGAATAGCTTGGTTTTTGCGGACGGCCAATAAAATTCCAGACAAGGAATTTGCACCACCTACGTTGGGCCACCGGCGCCCGCTTGAATATCTAAGGGTGCCTCGCCTTAAGCTCCCTTTCATGCGGGTCTTAACAGCCAGGCCAAGTAAGTAGACCTGGCGAGCCTCCGCACTCCATGTGGAGATTCAGCCTGAAGTTATAGTAAAGAGCAGAGAGAAGGAAAGGTAGAGAAGAAGAAAGAGGGAGAAAGACACAGGGGGAGCCAGAGTCCCAAGAAACCAGGCTGAGAGATCTGTTCGAGAAGCTGGTCCGAGAAACTGGCCCCCGGCCCCTGGCCTCCTCCTTTATTGTTCAGAAGGTCTTTTATACTTTTGATAATACATGGAGATCAATGGATAACACAAAATTATGTAGTGTTCGCAACCCAGATTCTTTCTGTATATCATTTTGTATACAAAAGGTCTCAGGTAATTTACATTATCTTCTGGCCAAGAGGATTGTTAACACTTTTTGGCTCTCTTCCTTAATGAATGTTAATTTTGTTTCCCCTGAAGTGTTTTTTTTTAATCTGCATCTCCTTAAAGCACTAAAGTTACATCTCTATAGAACAAAGGTGCAGTGGGTTATAACAAAGAAGGTACTTAACTCAAAGATCTAATGTTGCTAATACCAGGTCTACTACTTGTTTTTCACATACCAACTATATCTAAAAATAAAGGATATGAAAATTTGGCAGCAAGCATTGACCCAAAAAATGAAACTTTTAATCAGTCCTATTCTAAAGATTCTGACTTCTCAGAAGCTCCTGCATTCCTAGGATGTTTTAAGCTTCCTGTGCCTCCGGCGGTCAGGAGGCCTCAAACAATCACAAGCGCAGCTGTACGAGTTCTACAGGCAGGCTAGAAAGCCATCAGAGGGTTTTTGGATTGAAACACTCTTTCAAATGCAGAAGACTAACGCCCTGAATTGACTTTTTCCAGAAAAGGTCAGAAGAGTGAAAAAGTAGAGCACAAAAACCGGCAGATTTTTGTTGGGGTACATGCTTAAAAATTTCCAGAGGGGTCCCTGAAGTCTGAGCACGCCTTGCGTATGTCAGCTTCCTTCCTCATAACCTTGTCACGGGCGGGCTTCCTCACACTGGCTCCCGGCAGGCTTAGGCCCCGGCATCGACGGGAGAGGAATCCCGAGAGGCCCCCGAGGAACTCGCTTGGGGACTGGCCTTTCCTGAGGCCACCAGAGCGGGTCCGTGAGGTCCCCGTCGTAAGTCAAGAGCACATGCCCCAACTCGAGAAAATCCAGGAGGTTCTCCCCTCCAGGCGACATGAGGCCCATTTCCGCTGAGGCGTCTCAAGGCTAATCACACCTAACATCTGGAACTTACAAAGGGTCTTTCACACCCTTGCTGCAACTCAAGAAGTTCCCCGACATACCCGTCTCCACTCGAGAGGAATCACGAGAGTCCCGCCCTCATCCAGAGGAGTCCCGTTTCCGGCCTCATAGCTAGAGAGGAGGGATCCTTCCCCTGCGTGGTCGGGAAAGAATTCCCGGCGTTCCCGTTGCATCTCAAGAGGAAGCCCTCTCCACAGGAAAGGCGAGAGGAACTCCAGGGTCGTGCCACCATTCCCAGAGTCCCCCGGATGTCTCAGTCCATTCCAGGGAAAACTGTTTTCCCTGCACTGCCTCGACTTTCAAGCCGAGGATCGACTCACACCACGGTTGCACGTGGGACAGCCCTGTGGGAAAGCCTCGTGGGAAAGCTTCGAGGGAAAGACACAGATCCCTTGATCCACGCGAAGGGAAGCGCGACACTGCTGCTACAGCTCGGGAGGAAAGCGCACGTGCATGCCTCCACTCGAGACCAGAACTGACTGCCCTGGGGAGAATCCAGAAGTACCCCCAAGATCCATGTCTGCACTGGAGAGGAATCCTCAGGTTCCGGCACTGAGTCCACACAAGGTCTTAGGCCCCAGCATCGACGGGAGAGGAATCCCGAGAGGCCCCCGAGCAACTCCCATGGGGACTGGCCTTTACTGAGGCCACCAGAACGGATCCCTGAGGCCCCTTCGTAAGTCGAGAGCACCTGCCGCAACTCGAGAAAATCCAGGAGGTTCTCCCCTCCAGACGAGATGACGCCCATTTCCGCTGAGGCAAGTAGGGGGTAATCACACTTAAACTCTGGAACTTCCAAAGGGTCTTTCACACCCTTGCTGCACCTCAAGAAGTTCCCCGACATACCCGTCTCCACTCTAGAGGAATGGGAGAGTCCCGCCCATATCCAGAGTGGCCCCGTTTCCGCCTGCTAGCTCGAGAGGAGGGTTCCTTTCCCTGCGTGGTCGGGAAAGAATTCCTAGCGTTCCCGTCGCATCTCAAGACGAGGCGCTCTCCACAGGAAAGGCGAGAAGAACTCCAGGTTCAGGCCCCATTCCCAGAGTCCCCAAGATGTCTCAGTCCATTCCAGGGAAACCTGTTTTCCCTGCACTGCCTCGACTTTCAAGCCGAGGATCGACTCACACCACGGTGGCACATGGGACAGCCCTGTGGGAAAGCCTCGTGGGAAAGCCACAGATCCCTTGATCCTCGCGAAGGGAAGCGTGACACTGCTGCTACAGCTCGGGAGAAAAGCGCACGTGCATGCCCCCACTCGAGACGAGGACTGACTCCCCTGGGGAGACTCCAGAAGTACCCCAAGATCCATGTCAGCACTGGAGAGGAATCCTCAGGTTCCGGCACCGAATCCACACAAGGTCTTATGCCGGGGTCCAGCCCCGGTGGATCCAGGGAATTCGAAGGGTGGACGGCTTTGGTGTGGAAAGACTTGTTTATTTATTGATGTAAGATTACATTAGGAAACTATAGTGTAGTAAGAAGATTAAGTGGAGGAAGAGTGCTGAATAGCTTGGTTTTTGCGGACGGCCAATAAAATTCCAGACAAGGAATTTGCACCACCTACGTTGGGCCACCGGCGGCCCGCTTGAATATCTAAGGGTGCCTCGCCTTAAGCTCCCTTTCATGCGGGTCTTAACAGCCAGGCCAAGTAAGTAGACCTGGCGAGCCTCCGCACTCCATGTGGAGATTCAGCCTGAAGTTATAGTAAAGAGCAGAGAGAAGGAAAGGTAGAGAAGAAGAAAGAGGGAGAAAGACACAGGGGGAGCCAGAGTCCCAAGAAACCAGGCTGAGAGATCTGTTCGAGAAGCTGGTCCGAGAAACTGGCCCCGGCCCCTGGCCTCCTCCTTTATTGTTCAGAAGGTCTTTTATACTTTTGATAATACATGGAGATCAATGGATAACACAAAATTATGTAGTGTTCGCAACCCAGATTCTTTCTGTATATCATTTTGTATACAAAAGGTCTCAGGTAATTTACATTATCTTCTGGCCAAGAGGATTGTTAACACTTTTTGGCTCTCTTCCTTAATGAATGTTAATTTTGTTTCCCCTGAAGTGTTTTTTTTTAATCTGCATCTCCTTAAAGCACTAAAGTTACATCTCTATAGAACAAAGGTGCAGTGGGTTATAACAAAGAAGGTACTTAACTCAAAGATCTAATGTTGCTAATACCAGGTCTACTACTTGTTTTTCACATACCAACTATATCTAAAAATAAAGGATATGAAAATTTGGCAGCAAGCATTGACCCAAAAAATGAAACTTTTAATCAGTCCTATTCTAAAGATTCTGACTTCTCAGAAGCTCCTGCATTCCTAGGATGTTTTAAGCTTCCTGTGCCTCCGGCGGTCAGGAGGCCTCAAACAATCACAAGCGCAGCTGTACGAGTTCTACAGGCAGGCTAGAAAGCCATCAGAGGGTTTTTGGATTGAAACACTCTTTCAAATGCAGAAGACTAACGCCCTGAATTGACTTTTTCCAGAAAAGGTCAGAAGAGTGAAAAAGTAGAGCACAAAAACCGGCAGATTTTTGTTGGGGTACATGCTTAAAAATTTCCAGAGGGGGGTCCCTGAAGTCTGAGCACGCCTTGCGTATGTCAGCTTCCTTCCTCATAACCTTGTCACGGGCGGGCTTCCTCACACTGGCTCCCGGCAGGCTTAGGCCCCGGCATCGACGGGGAGAGGAATCCCGAGAGGCCCCCGAGGAACTCGCTTGGGACTGGCCTTTCCTGAGGCCACCAGAGCGGGTCCGTGAGGTCCCCGTCGTAAGTCAAGAGCACATGCCCCAACTCGAGAAAATCCAGGAGGTTCTCCCCTCCAGGCGACATGAGGCCCATTTCCGCTGAGGCGTCTCAAGGCTAATCACACCTAACATCTGGAACTTACAAAGGGTCTTTCACACCCTTGCTGCAACTCAAGAAGTTCCCCGACATACCCGTCTCCACTCTGAGAGGAATCACGAGAGTCCCGCCCTCATCCAGAGGAGTCCCGTTTCCGGCCTCATAGCTAGAGAGGAGGGATCCTTCCCCTGCGTGGTCGGGAAAAGAATTCCCGGCATTTCCGTCGCATCTCAAGAGGAGGCGCTCTCCACAGGAAAGGCGAGAGGAACTCCAGGGTTCGTGCCACCATTCCCAGATCCCCCAGATATCTCCAGTCCATTCCAGGGAAACCTGTTTTCCCTGCACTGCCTCGACTTTCAAGCCGAAGATCGACTCACACCACGGTGGCACGTGGACAGCCCTGTGGGAAAGCCTCCTGGGCAAGCCTGGAGGGAAACCACAGATCCCTTGATCCACGCGAAGGGAAGCGTGACACTGCTGCTACTCCTCGGGAGGAAAGCGCACGTGCATGCCGCAACTCGTGACGAGGACTGACTCCCCTGCGGAGACTCCAGAAGTACCCCAAAATCCATGTCAGCACTGGAGAGGAATCCTAAGGTTCCGCCACCGACTCCACACAAGGTCTTAGGCCCCGGCATCGACAGGAGAGGAATCCCGAGAGGCCCCCTAGCAACTCGCATGGGGACTGGCCTTTCCTGAGGCACCAGAGCGGGTCCTGTGGTCCCCGTCGTAAGGCGAGAGCACCTGCCGCAACTCGAGAAAATCCAGGAGGTTCACCCCCCCAGGCGAGATGAGGCCCATTTCCGCTGAGGCGTCTGGAGGCAAATCACACCTAACCTCTGGAACTTCCAAAGGGTCCTTCACGCCCTTGCTGCAACTCTACAAGTTCCCCGACATGCCCATCTCCACTCGAGAGGAAGCACTAGAGTCAGGCCCACATCCAGAGGGCCCGTTTCGCCTCCTAGCTCGAGAGGAGGTATCCTTTCCCTTCGTGGTCGGGAGAGAATTCCCCGAGTTCCCGTCGCACCTCTAGAGGAGGCGCTCTCCAGAGGAAAGGCGAGAGGAACTCCAGGGTCGTGCACCATTCCCAGAGTCCCCTGGATGTCTCAGTCCATTCCAGGGAAAACTGTTTTCCCTGCACTGCCTCGACTTTCAAGCGAGGATCGACTCACCACGATGGCACGTGGCACAGCCCTGTGGGATAGCCTCGTGCGAAAGCCTCGAGGGAAAGCCACAGATCCCCTTTATCCGCGGAGCTGTTTAGCCAGCAGTGTCACGCTTCCCTATGCGTGGATCAAGCGGCGTATGCAGCTTCCCTTCGAGGCCTTTCCCACGCAGGCCTTTCCCACGAGGCTTATTCCACACCAGGCTGTCCCCACCTGTCACCATTGTTGTGAGTCGATCCTCGGCTTGAAAGTCGACGGCCAGATGCAGTGCCGAAAAACAGATTATCCCTTGGAAGTACTTGAGACATCTGGCGAGGACTGGGCACTCGGCGAATGGTGGCACGACCCTGGAGCCTTCCTCTGCCCTTTCTTGTACAGGAGAGGCCTCCTCGAGATTGGGTCGGGAACGCCGGAATTCTTTTTTTCTCCCGACCACGAAGGGTGAAAGGATACCTCCTCTCGACGGTAGCAGCGGAAACGAGGGCCCCTCTGGATGTGGGCGGACTCTCGTGCTTCCTCTCGAGGAGACAGTATTCGGGGAAACTTCTTGAGTTGCCAGAAAGGGTGTGACTGGACAGAACCCTTTGGAATTCCAGAGGTAAGCGTTGAATATCCTAGGACGCCTCAGCGGAAAATGCGGCACTCATACTCGCTCTGAGAGAAGAACCTTCCTGGCATTTCTCGAGTTGCCTGGCAGGTGCTCTTCGACTTACGACGTCGGGCGACCTCAGGCGACGCCGCTTTCTGGGGCCTCAGGAAAAGCAGTCCCCATGCGAGTTGCTCGGGGCCTCTCGGGATACCGTCTCCCTTCGATGCTGGGGCCTAAGCCCTTGCTGTGACGTTCAGGGTGCCGGAACTCTGAGGGTTCTCTCCTTACTGACCATGTCTTGGGGTACTTCTGCAGTACTCCCCAGTGCGGAGTCAGTCCGCCGCTCTTCGAGTGGGGCGCATCACCGCAGCGACCCTGCGCTTTCCTCCCGAGCCGTAGCAGCCAGTGTCACGCTTCCCTACGCCGTT
>NW_017212299.1:0-16754 GCF_001704415.2 Capra hircus
CGCCTCCTCTTTGAGATCGTGACGGGAAATGCCGGGAATTCTTTCCCGACCACGCAGGTAAACGATCCCTCCTCTCGGCTAGCAGGCGGAAACGGGGCTCCTCTGGATGTGGGTGGCACTCTCGTGCTTCTTCTCGAGTGGAGACGGGTATGTCAGGGAACTTCTTGAGTTGCAGCAAGGGTGTGAAGGACCCTTTGGAAGTTCCAGATGTTAGATGTGATTAGCCTGGAGATGCCTCAGCGGAAATGGCCTCATCTCGCCTGGAGGGGAGAACCTCCTGGATTTTCTCGAGTTGCGGCCGGTGCTCTCCACTTACGACGGGGACCTCAGGGACCGCTCTGGTGGCCTCAGGAAAGGCCAGTCCCCATGCGTTGCTCGGGGGCCTCTCGGGATTCCTCTCCCGTCGATGCCGGCCTAAGACCTTGTGTGGAGTCCGGCCGAACCTGAGGATTCCTCGCCAGTGCTGACATGGATGGGGGTATCTGGAGTCTCCCCAGGGGAGTCAGCGGCGTCAGGGGCGGGCATCCGGGCGCTTCTCCCGAGCGGAGCAGCAGTTGGCACGGCCCCGCGTGCGATCAATGGATCTGGGGGGGCCCGAGGCTTCCCACAGCTTTCCACGAGGCTGGCCCGCAGGCGGGCGTCCACGGGCCACCGGGGGGGAGTCGACCTCGGCGGGAAGGCGAGGCAGGGCAGGGAAAACAGGGGGGCCCGGGAAATGGACGGAGACAGCGGGGGACGCGGAAAGGGGGCACGACCCGGGAGGGCCGCGCGCCGGGCCGGGGGAGAGCCCCGCGCGGGAGAGGCGACGGGAACGCCGGGAAGGCGGGCCGACCACGCAGGGAAAGGAGCCCGCCGCGCGAGCGAGGAGGCGGAAACGGGCGCCGCGGGAGGGGGGCGGGACGCGCGGGGCCGCGAGGGGAGACGGGGAGGGGGGAACGCGGGAGGGGCAGCAAGGGGGGGAAGGACCCGGGGGAAGGGCCAGAGGGGGGGGGAGGAGCCGCGAGGGCCGCAGCGGAAAGGGGCCGCAGCGCGCCGGGAGGGGAGAACCGCCGGGAGGGGCGCGAGGGGCGGCAGGGCGCGCGACGGACGAGGGGGACCGCAGGCGGACCCCCGCGGGGGGCCGCAGGAAAGGCCAGGCCCCAGGCGAGGGGCGCGGGGGCCGCGCGGGGAGGCCGCGCCGGCGAGGCGGGGGCCGAAGACCGGGGGGAGGCGGGCCGGAACCGGAGGAGGCCGCGCCAGGGCGGACAGGGAGCGGGGGGACGGCGGGAGGCGCCCCAGGGGAGGCAGGCCGCGGCGCGAGGGGGGGCAGGCACGGGCGCGGGCCGCCCGAGCGGGAGCAGCAGGGGCACGCGGCCCGGCGGGGAGCAAGGGGAGCGGGGGCGGGCCCGCGAGGGGCCGGGCCCACGAGGCGGGCCCACAGGGCGGGCCCACGGCCACCGGGGGGGGAGGCGAGCCGCGGCGGGAAAGGCGAGGCAGGGCAGGGAAAACAGGGGGCCCGGGAAGGGACGGAGACAGCGGGGGGACGCGGGAAGGGGGGCACGACCCGGGAGGGCCGCGCGCCGGGCCGGGGGGAGAGCGCCGCCGCGGGAGAGGCGAGGGAACGCCGGGAAGGCGGGCCCGACCACGCAGGGAAAGGAGCCCGCCGCGCGAGCGAGGAGCGGAAACGGGGCGCCGCGGGAGGGGGGCGGACGCGCGGGCGGCCGCGCGAGGGGAGACGGGGAGGGCAGGGGAACGGCGGAGGGGCAGCAAGGGGGGGAAGGACCCGGGGAAAGGGCCAGAGGGGAGGGGGGAGGAGCCGCGAGGACGCCGCAGCGGAAAGGGGCCGCAGCGCGCCGGGAGGGGAGAACCGCCGGGAGGGGCGCGAGGGGGGGCAGGGGCGCGCGACGGACGACGGGGACCGCAGGGACCCGCGCGGGGGCCGCAGGAAAGGCCAGGCCCCAGGCGGGGCGCGGGGGGCCGCGCGGGAGGCCGCGCCCGGCGAGGCCGGGGCCGAAGACCGGGGGGGAGGCGGGCCGGAACCGGAGGAGGCCCGCCAGGGCGGACAGGGAGCGGGGGGGACGGCGGGAGGCGCCCCAGGGGAGGCAGGCCGCGGCGCGAGGGGGGGCAGGCACGGGCGCGGGCCGCCCGAGCGGGAGCAGCAGGGGCACGCGGCCCGGCGCGGGAGCAAGGGAGCGGGGCGGGCCCGCGAGGCGGGCCCACGAGGCGGGCCCACAGGGCGGGCCACGGGCCACCGGGGGGGGAGGCGAGCCGCGGCGGGAAAGGCGAGGCAGGGCAGGGAAAACAGGGGCCCGGGAAGGGACGGAGACAGCGGGGGGACGCGGGAAGGGGGCACGACCCGGGAGGGCCGCGCGCCGGGCCGGGGGAGAGCGCCGCCGCGGGAGAGGCGACGGGAACGCCGGGAAGGCGGCCCGACCACGCAGGGAAAGGAGCCCGCCGCGCGAGCGAGGAGGCGGAAACGGGGCGCCGCGGGAGGGGGGCGGGACGCGCGGGCGGCCGCGCGAGGGGAGACGGGGAGGGCGGGGAACGGCGGGAGGGGCAGCAAGGGGGGAAGGACCCGGGGGAAGGGCCAGAGGGGAGGGGGAGGAGCCGCGAGACGCCGCAGCGGAAAGGGGCCGCAGCGCGCCGGGAGGGAGAACCGCCGGGAGGGCGCGAGGGGCGGCAGGGGCGCGCGACGGACGACGGGGACCGCAGGGACCCGCGCGGGGGCCGCAGGAAAGGCCAGGCCCCAGGCGAGGGGCGCGGGGCCGCGCGGGAGGCCGCGCCCGGCGAGGCCGGGGCCGAAGACCGGGGGGGGAGGGGGCCGGAACCGGAGGAGGCCGCGCCAGGGCGGACAGGGAGCGGGGGGACGGCGGGAGGCGCCCCAGGGGAGGCAGGCCGCGGCGCGAGGGGGCAGGCACGGGCGCGGGCCGCCCGAGCGGGAGCAGCAGGGCACGCGGCCCGGCGCGGGAGCAAGGGAGCGGGGCGGGCCCGCGAGGCGGCCCACGAGGCGGGCCCACGAGGCGGGCCCACAGGGCGGGCCACGGGCCACCGGGGGGGAGGCGAGCCGCGGCGGGAAAGGCGAGGCAGGGCAGGGAAAACAGGGGGCCGCGGGAAGGGACGGAGACAGCGGGCGGGACGCGGGGAAGGGGGGCACGACCCGGGAGGGCCGCGCGCCGGGCCGGGGAGAGCGCCGCCGCGGGAGAGGCGACGGGAACGCCGGGAAGGCGGGCCCGACCACGCAGGGAAAGGAGCCCGCCGCGCGAGCGAGGAGGCGGAAACGGGCGCCGCGGGAGGGGGGCGGGACGCGCGGGCGGCCGCGCGAGGGGAGACGGGGAGGGCGGGGAACGGCGGGAGGGGCAGCAAGGGGGGAAGGACCCCGGGGAAGGGCCAGAGGGGAGGGGGAGGAGCCGCGAGACCGCAGCGGAAAAGGGGGCCGCAGCGCGCCGGGAGGGGAGAACGCCGGGGAGGGCGCGAGGGGCGGCAGGGCGCGCGACGGACGACGGGGACCGCAGGGACCCGCGCGGGGGGCCGCAGGAAAGGCCAGGCCCAGGCGAGGGGCCGGGGCCGCGCGGGAGGCCGCGCCCGGCGAGGCCGGGGCCGAAGAGCGGGGGGGAGGCGGGGCCGGAACCGGAGGAGGCCGCGCCAGGGCGGACAGGGAAGGGGGGGACGGCGGGAGGCGCCCCAGGGGAGGCAGGCCGCGGCGCGAGGGGGGGCAGGCACGGGGCGCGGGCCGCCCGAGCGGGAGCAGCAGGGGCAGCCCGGCGGGGAGCAAGGGAGCGGGGCGGCCGCCGGGCGAGGCGGGCCCACGAGGCGGGCCCACAGGGCGGGCCACGGGCCACCGGGGGGGGAGGCGAGCCGCGCGGGAAAGGCGAGGCAGGGCAGGGAAAAACAGGGGCCCGGAAGGGACGGAGACAGCGGGGGACGCGGGGAAAGGGGGCACGACCGGAGGGCCGCGCGCCGGGCCGGGGGAGAGCGCCGCCGCGGGAGAGGCGACGGAACGCCGGGAAGGCGGGCCGACCACGCAGGGAAAGGAGCCCGCCGCGCGAGCGAGAGGCGGAAACGGGGCGCCGCGGGAGGGGGCGGGACGCGCGGGCGGCCGCGCGAGGGGAGACGGGAGGGGGGGGAACGGCGGGAGGGCAGCAAGGGGGGAAGGACCCGGGGAAGGGCAGAAGGAGGGGGAGGAGCGCGAGACGCCGCAGCGGAAAGGGGCCGCAGCGCGCCGGAGGGGAGAACCGCCGGGAGGGGCGCGAGGGGCGGCAGGGGCGCGCGACGGACGACGGGACCGCAGGGACCCGCGCGGGGCCGCAGGAAAGGCCAGGGCCCAGGCGAGGGGGCGGGGGCCGCGCGGGAGGCCGCGCCCGGCGAGGCGGGGCCGAAGACCGGGGGAGGCCGGGGGCCGAACCGGAGGAGGCCGCGCCAGGGCGGACAGGGAGCGGGGGGACGGCGGGAGGCGCCCCAGGGGAGGCAGGCCGCGGCGCGAGGGGGGCAGGCACGGGCGCGGGCCGCCCGAGCGGGAGCAGCAGGGGCACGCGGCCCGGCGCGGGGAGCAAGGGAGCGGGCGGGCCCGCGAGGCGGGCCCACGAGGCGGGCCCACGAGCGGGCCCACAGGCGGGCCACGGGCCACCGGGGGGGGAGGCGAGCCGCGGCGGGAAAGGCGAGGCAGGGCAGGGGAAAACAGGGGCCCGGGAAGGGACGGAGACAGGGGGACGCGGAAGGGGGGCACGACCGGGAGGGCGCGCGCGGGCCGGGGAGAGGCGCCGCCGCGGGAGAGGCGACGGGAACGCCGGGAAGGCGGGCCCGACCACGCAGGGAAAGGAGCCCGCCGCGCGGCGAGGAGCGGAAACGGGGCGCGCGGGAGGGGGCGGGACGCGCGGGCGGCCGCGCGAGGGGAGACGGGGAGGGCGGGGAACGGCGGGAGGGGCAGCAAGGGGGGGAAGGACCCGGGGAAGGGCCAGAGGGAGGGGAGGAGCCGCGAGACGCCGCAGCGGAAAGGGGCCGCAGCGCGCCGGGAGGGAGAACCGCCGGGAGGGGCGCGAGGGCGGCAGGGGCGCGCGACGGACGACGGGGACCGCAGGGACCCGCGCGGGGGCCGCAGGAAAGGCCAGGCCCAGGCGAGGGCGCGGGGGCCGCGCGGGAGGCCGCGCCCGGCGAGGCCGGCCGAAGACCGGGGGGAGGCGGGGCGGAACCGGAGGAGGCCGCGCCAGGGCGGACAGGGAGCGGGGGGACGGCGGGAGGCGCCCCAGGGGAGGCAGGCCGCGGCGCGAGGGGGGGCAGGCACGGCGCGGGCCGCCCGAGCGGGAGCAGCAGGGGCACGCGGCCCGGGCGGGAGCAAGGGAGCGGGGGGGCCGGAGGCGGCCCACGAGGCGGGCCCACGGGAGGCGGGCCCACAGGGCGGGCCCACGGGCCACCGGGGGGGAGGCGAGCCGCGGCGGGAAAGGCGAGGCAGGGCAGGGAAACAGGGGCCCGGGAAGGGACGGAGACAGCGGCGGGACGCGGGGAAGGGGGGCACGACCCGGGAGGGCCGCGCGCCGGGCCGGGGGAGAGCGCCGCCACGGGAGAGGCGACAGGGAACGCCGGGAAGGCGGGCCCGACCACGCAGGGGAAAGGAGCCCGCCGCGCGAGCGAGGAGGCGGAAACGGGGCGCCGCGGGAGGGGGCGGACGCGCGGGCGCCGCGCGAGGGGAGACGGGGAGGCGGGGAACGGCGGGAGGGCAGCAAGGGGGGAAAGGACCCGGGGGGAAGGGCCAGAGGGGAGAGGGAGGAGCCGCGGAGACGCCGCAGCGGAAAGGGGCCGCAGCGCGCCGGGAGGGGAGAACCGCCGGGAGGGCGGAGGGGCGGCAGGGGCGCGCGACGGACGACGGGGACCGCAGGGACCCGCGCGGGGGCGCAGGAAAGGCCAGGCCCCAGGCGAGGGGCGGGGGGCCGCGGGAGGCCGCGCCCGGCGAGGCCCGGGCCGAAGGGGGGGGAGGCGGGCCGGAACCGGAGGAGGCCGCGCCAGGGCGGACAGGGAGCGGGGGGGGACGGCGGGAGGCGCCCCAGGGGAGGCAGGCCGCGGCGCGAGGGGGGCAGGCACGGGCGCGGGCCGCCCGAGCGGGAGCAGCAGGGCACGCGGCCCGGCGCGGGGAGCAAGGGAGCGGGGCGGGCCCGCGAGGCGGGCCCACAGGCGGGCCCACGGGCCACCGGGGGGGGAGGCGAGCCGCGGCGGGAAAGGCGAGGCAGGGCAGGGAAAACAGGGGGCCCGGGAAGGGACGGAGACAGCGGGGGGACGCGGGGAAGGGGGCACGACCCGGGAGGGCCGCGCGCCGGGCCGGGGGAGAGCGCCGCCGCGGGAGAGGCGACGGGAACGCCGGGAAGGCGGGCCGACCACGCAGGGAAAGGAGCCCGCCGCGCGAGCGAGGAGGCGGAAACGGGGGGCCGCGGGAGGGGGCGGGACGCGCGGCGGCCGCGCGAGGGGAGACGGGGGAGGGCGGGGAACGGCGGGAGGGGCAGCAAGGGGGGGAAGGACCCGGGGAAGGGCAGAGGGGAGGGGGAGGAGCCGCGAGACGCCGCAGCGGAAAGGGGCCGCAGCGCGCCGGGAGGGGAGAACCGCCGGGAGGGGCGCGAGGGGCGGCAGGGGCGCGCGACGGACGAGGGGACCGCAGGACCCGCGCGGGGGCCGCAGGAAAGGCCAGGCCCCGGCGGGGGCGCGGGGGCCGCGCGCGGGGCCGCGCCGGCCCGGCGAGGCGGGGCCGAAGACCGGGGGGGAGGCAGGGCCGGAACCGGAGGAGGCCGCGCCAGGGCGGACAGGGAGCGGGGGGGACGGCGGAGGCGCCCCAGGGGAGGCAGGCCGCGGCGCGAGGGGGGGCAGGCACGGGCCGCGGGCCGCCCGAGCGGAGCAGCAGGGCACGCGGCCCGGCGCGGGGAGCAAGGAGCGGGGCGGGCCCGGAGGCGGGCCCACGAGCGGGCCCAGGCGGGCCCACAGGGCGGGCCACGGGCCACCGGGGGGGGAGGCGAGCCGCGGCGGGAAAGGCGAGGCAGGGCAGGGAAAACAGGGGGCCCGGGAAGGGACGGAGACAGCGCGGGGACGCGGGAAGGGCCGCGCGCCGGGCCGGGGGAGAGCGCCGCCGCGGGGAGAGGCGACGGGAACGCGGGAAGGCGGGCCCGACCACGCAGGGAAAGGAGCCCGCCGCGCGAGCGAGGAGGCGGAAACGGGGCCCGCGGGAGGGGCGGGGACGCGGGCCGCGCGAGGGGAGACGGGGAGGGCGGGGAACGGCGGGAGGGGCAGCAAGGGGGGGAAGGACCCGGGGGAAGGGCCAGAGGGGGGGAGGACGCGAGACGCCGCAGCGGAAAGGGCCGCAGCGCAGGGAGGAGAACCGCCGGGAGGGGCGCGAGGGGCGGCAGGGGCGCGCGACGGACGACGGGGACCGCAGGGACCCGCGCGGGGGCCGCAGAAAGGCCAGGCCCCAGGCGAGGGCGCGGGGCCGCGCGGGAGCCGCGCCGGCCGAGGCGGGGCCGAAGACCGGGGGGGAGGGCCGGAACGGAGGAGGCCGCGCCAGGGCGGACAGGGAGCGGGGGGACGGCGGGAGGCGCCCCAGGGAGGCAGGCCGCGGCGCGAGGGGGGGCAGGCACGGGCGCGGGCCGCCGAGCGGAGCAGCAGGGCACGCGGCCCGGCGGGGAGCAAGGGAGCGGGGGCGGCCCGCGAGGCGGGCCCACGGGCGGGCCCACAGGGCGGGCCCACGGGCCACGGGGGGGGGAGGCGAGCCGGGCGGGAAAGGCGAGGCAGGGCAGGGAAAACAGGGGCCCGGGAAGGGACGGAGACAGCGGGGGACGCGGGGAAGGGGGCACGACCCGGGAGGGCCGCGCGCCGGGCCGGGGGAGAGCGCCGCCCGGGGAGAGGCGACGGGAACGCCGGGAAGGCGGGCCCGACGCAGGGAAAGGAGCCCGCCGCGAGCGAGGAGGCGGAAACGGGGCGCCGCGGGAGGGGGGCGGGACGCGCGGGCGGCCGCGCGAGGGAGACGGGAGGCGGGGAACGGGGGAGGGGCAGCAAGGGGGGGAAGGACCCGGGGAAGGGCCAGAGGGGAGAGGGAGGAGCCGCGAGACGCCGCAGCGGAAAGGGGCCGCAGCGCGCCGGGAGGGAGAACCGCCGGGAGGGGCGCGAGGGGCGGCAGGGCGCGCGACGGGGACGACGGGGACCCGCAGGGACCCGCGCGGGGGCCGCAGGAAAGGCCAGGCCCCAGGCGAGGGGGCGCGGGGGCGCGCGGAGGCCGCGCCCGGCGAGGCCGGGGCCGAAGACCGGGGGGGGGGCGGGCCGGAACCGGAGGAGGCCGCGCCAGGGCGGACAGGGAGCGGGGGGGACGGCGGGAGGCGCCCCAGGGGAGGCAGGCCGCGGCGCGAGGGGGGCAGGCACGGGCGCGGGCCGCCCGAGCGGGAGCAGCAGGGGCACGCGGCCCGGCGCGGGGAGCAAGGGAGCGGGGGCGGGCCCGCGAGGCGGGCCACGAGGCGGCCCAGGAGCGGCCCACAGGGCGGGCCCACGGGCACCGGGGGGGAGGCGAGCCGCGGCGGGAAAGGCGAGGCAGGGCAGGGAAAACAGGGGGCCCGGGAAGGGACGGAGACAGCGGGGGACGCGGGGAAGGGGGCCGACCGGGAGGGCCGCGCGCCGGGCCGGGGGAGAGCGCCGCCGGGAGAGGCGACGGAACGCGGAACCGGGGGGCCCGACCACGCAGGGAAAGGAGCCCGCCGCGCGAGCGAGGAGGCGGAAACGGGGCGCCGCGGGAGGGGGCGGGACCGCGGGGGGCCGGAGGGGAGACGGGGAGGGCGGGGAACGGCGGGAGGGGCAGCAAGGGGGGGAAGGACCCGGGGGAAGGGCCAGAGGGGAGGGGGAGGAGCCGAGACGCCGCAGCGAAAGGGGCCGCAGCGCGCCGGGAGGGGAGAACCGCCGGGAGGGGCGCGAGGGGGCAGCAGGGGCGCGGACGACGAGGGGGACCGCAGGGACCCGCGGGGGCCGCAGGAAAGGCCAGGCCCCAGGCGAGGGGGCTCGGGGCCTCGCGGATGCCCGCCCGGCGAGGCCGGGGCCGAAGACCGGGCGGAGACGGGCCGGAACCGAAGGAGCCGCGCCAGGGCTGACATGGATCGGGGGTACTTCTGGAGTCTCCCCGGGAGTCAGGCCGGGCTCGAGTGGGGGCAGGCACGTGCGATTTCCTCCTAAGCTGTATCAGCAGTGTCCCGCTTCCCTTCGCGTGGATCAAGGGATCAGTGGCCTTCCTCGAGGCTTTCCCACGAGGCTTTCCCACGAAGCTTTCAACAGGGCTGTCCCACGTGCCACCGTGGTGTGAGTCGATCCTCGGCTTGAAAGTCGAGGCAGTGCAGGAAAAACAGGTTTCCCTGGAATGGACTGAGACATCAGGGGACTCTGGGAATGGTGGCACGACCCTGGAGTTCCTCTCGCCTTTCCTGTGGAGAGCGCCTCTTCTTGAGATGGAACGGAAGCCGGAATTCTTTCCCCACCACGCAGGGAAGGTTCCTCCTCTCGTCGATCTAGGAGGGGGAAACGGGGCTCCCCTGGATGTGGTCGGACTCTCGTGCTTCCTCTCGAGTGGAGACGGGTATGTCGGGAACTTCTTGAGTTGCAGCAAGGGTGTGAAGGACCTTTGGAAGTTCCAGAGTTAGGCGTGATTAGCCTCTAGACGCCTCAGCGGAAATGGGCCTCATCTCGCCTGGAGGGAGAACCTCCTGGATTTTCTCGAGTTGCGGCAGGTGCTCTCGACTTACGACGGGGACCTCAGGGACCGCTCTGGTGGCCTCAGAAAAGGCCAGTCCCCATGCGAGTTGCTCGGGGCCCTCTCGGGATTCCTCTCCCGTCGATGCCGGGCCTAAGACCTTGTGTGGAGTCGGTGCCGGAACCTGAGGATTCCTCTCCAGTGCTGACATGGATCTTGGGGTACTTCTGGAGTCTCCCCAGGGGAGTCAGTCCTCGTCTCGAGTGGGGCATGCACGTGCGCTTTCCTCCCGAGCTGTAGCAGCAGTGTCACGCTTCCCTTCGCGTGAACCAAGGGATCAGGGCTTTCTCTCGAGGCTTTCTACGAGGCTTTCCCACGAGGCTTTCCCACAGGGCTGTCCCACGTGGACCGTGGTGTGAGTCGATCCTCGGCTTGAAAGTCGAGGCAGTGCAGGGAAAACAGTTTTCCCTGGAATGGACTGAGACATCTGGGGGACTCTGGGAATGGTGGCACGACCCTGGAGTTCCTCTCGCCTTTTCTGTGGAGAGCGCATCCTCCTTGAGATGGACGGGATCGCCGGAATGCTTTCCCACCACGCAGGGAAAGGATCCCCCTCTCGAGTAGGAGGCGGAAACGGGGCTCCTCTGGATGTGGGCGGGACTCTCGTGCTTCCTCTCGAGTGGAGACGGGTATGTCGGGGAACTTCTTGAGTTGCAGCATGGGTGTGAAGGACGCCTTTTGGAAGTTCCAGAGTTAGGTGTGATTAGGCCTCGAGACGCTCCAGCGGAAATGGGCCTCATCTCGCCTGGAGGGGAGAACCTCTTGGATTTTCTCGAGTTGACGGCAGGTGCTCTCGACTTACGACTGGGACCTCAGGGACCCGCTCTGGTGGCCTCAGGAAAGGCCAGTCCCCATGCGAGTTGCTCGGGGCCCTCTCGGGATTCCTCTCCGTCGATGCCGGGCCTAAGACTTGTGTGGAGTCGTGTCGTGAACCTGAGGATTCCTCTCCAGTGCTGACATGGATCTTGGGGTACTTCTGGAGTCTCACCAGGGGAGTCAGTCCTCGTCTCGAGTGGGGGCATGCACGTGCGCTTTCCTCCCGAGCTGTAGCAGCAGTGTCACGCTTCCCTTCGCGTGGATCAAGGGATCTGTGGCTTTCCTCGAGGCTTTCCCTACGAGGCTTTCCCACGAGGCTTTCCCACATGGCTGTCCACGTGCCACCGGTGGTGTGAGTCGTTCCTCGGCTTGAAAGTCGAGGCAGTGCAGGGAAAACAGGTTTCCCTGGAATGGACTGAGACATCTGGGGGGACTCTGGGAATGGGGCCTGATCCTGGAGTTCCTCGCGCCTTTCCTTTGGAGAGCGCCTCCTCTTGAGATGCGACGGGAACGCTAGTAATTCTTTCCCGACCACGCAGGGAAAGGATCCATCCTCTCAAGCTTGCAGGCGGAAACGGGGCCACTCTGGATATGGGCGGGACTCTCTGATTCCTCTAGAGTGGAGACGGGTATGTCGGGGAACTTCTTGAGTTGCAGCAACGGTGGGAAGGACCCCTTTGGAAGTTCCAGAGTTTAAGTGTGATTACCCGCTAGTTGCCTCAGTGGAAATGGGCCTCATCTCGCCTGGAGGGGACAACCTCCTGGATTTTCTCGAGTTGGGGCAGGTGCTTTCGACTTACGATGGGGACCTAAGGTACCCGCTCTGGTGGGCTCAGGAAAGGCCAATCGCCATGCGAGTTGCTCTGGGGCCTCTCGGGATTCCTCTCCCGTCGATGCCGGGGCCTAAGACCTTGTGTGGAGTCGGTGCCGGAACCTGAGGATTCCTCTCCAGTGCTGACATGGATCTTGTGGTACTTCTGGAGTCTCCCCAGCGGAGTCAGTCCTCGTCTCGAGTGGGGCCATGCACCTGCGCTTTCCTCCCGAGCTGTAGCAGCAGTGTCACGCTTCCCTTCGCGTGGATCAAGGGATCTGTGCCTTTCCCTCGAGGTTTTCCCAAAGGGCTGTCCCACGTGCCACCTTGGTGTGTGTCGATGTCGATCCTCGGCTTGAAAGTGAAGGCAGTGCAGGAAAAACAGGTTTCCCTGGAATGGACTGAGACATCTTGGGGACTCTGGGAATGGTGGCACGACCCTGGAGTTCCTCTCGCCTTTCCTGTGGAGAGCGCCTCCTCTTGAGATGCGACGGGAACGCCGGGAACTCTTTGCCGACCACGAAATGAAATGATACCTCCTCTCGAGCTTGGAGGCGGAAACGGGGCTCCTCTGGATGTGGGCGGGACTCTCGTGCTTCCCTTGAGTGGAGACGGGTATGTCGGGGAACTTCTTGAGTTGCAGCAAGGCTGTGAAGGACCCTTTGGAAGTTCCAGAGGTTAGGTGTGATTTGCTTCGAGTCGCCTCAGCGGAACTGGGCCTCATCTCACCTGGAGGGGACAACCTCCTGGATTTTGTCGACTTGCGGCAGGTGCTCTCCAGTTACGACGGGGACCACAGGGACCCCCTCTGGAGGCCTCAGGAAAGGCCAGTCCTCATGCGAGTTGCCCGGGAGCCTTTCGGGATTTCTCTCCCGTCGATTCCGGGGCCTAAGACCTTGTGCGGAGTCGGTGCCGGAATCTGAGGATTCCTCTCCAGTGCTGACATGGATCTTGGGGTACTTCTGGAGTCTGCCCAGGGGAGTGTGTCCTCGTCCCGAGTGGGGGAATGGACGTGCGCTTTCCTCCCGAGCTGTAGCAGCAGTGTCACTCTACACTTCGCGTAGATCAAGGGATCTGTGGCTTTCCCTCGAGGCTTTCCCTCGAGGCTTTCCCACGAAACTTTCCCACAGGGCTGTCCCACGTGCCACCGTGGTGTGAGTCGATACTCGGCTTGAAAGTCGAGGCAGTGCATGCAAAACAGGTTTCCCTGGAATGGATGAGACATCTGGGGGACTCTGGGAATGGTGGCACCACCCTGGAGATCCTCTCGCCTTTCCTGTGGAGAGCGCCTCCTCTTGAGATGCGACTGGAACGCCGGGAATTCTTTCCCGACCACAGAGGGAAAGGATCCCTCCTCTCGAGCTATGAGGCGGAAACGGGTCTCCTCTGTATGTGGACGGGACTCTCGTGCTTTCTCTCGAGTGGAGACGGGTATGTTGGCGAACTTCTTGAGTTGCAGATATGGTGCGAAGGACCCTTTGGAAATTCCAGAGGTTAGGTGTGATTAGCCTCCAGACGCCTCAGCAGAAATGGGCCTCATCTCGCCTGGAGGGGAGAACCTCCTGGATTTTCTCGAGTTGCGGCAGGTGCTCTCGACTTACGATGGGGACCTCAGGGACCCGCTCTGGTGGCCTCAGGAAAGGCCAGTCCCCATGCGAGTTGCTCGGGGGCCTCTCGGGATTTCTCTCCAGTCGAAGCCTGGGCCTAAGACCTTGTGTGGAGTCGGTGCCTGAACCTGAGGATTCCTCTCCAGTGCTGACATGGATCTTGGGGTACTTCTGGAGTCTCCCCAGGGGAGTCAGTCCTCGTCTCGAGAGGGGGCATGCATGTGCGCTTTCCTCACGAGCTGTAGCAGCTCTGTCATGCTTCGCTTCGCGTGGATCAAGGGATCTGTGGCTTTCCCTCGAGGCTTTCCCTCGAGGCTTTCCAACGAGGCTTTCCCACGAGGCTTTCCCACAGGGCTGTCCCACGTTCCACCGTGGTGTGAGTCGATCCTCGGCTTGAACGTCTAGGCAGTGCAGGGAAAACAGGTTTCCCTGGAATGGACTGAGACATCTGGGGGACACTGGGAATGGTGGCATGACCCTTGATTCCCTTTCGCCTTTCATGTGGAGGGCGCCTCCTCTTGAGATGCCACGGGAACGCCAGGAATTCTTTCCCGACCCTGCAGGGAAAGGATCCCTCCTCTCGAGCTAGGAGGCGGTAACGGGGCTCCTCTGGATGTGGGCGGGACGCTCGTGCTTCCTCTCGAGTGGAGAAGGGTATGTCCGGGAACTTCTTGAGTTGCAGGAAGGGTGTGAAGGACCCCTTGTAAGTTCCAGAGGTTAGGTGTGATTAGCCTCGAGACCCCTCAGGTGAAATGGGCCTCATCTCGCCAGGAGAGGAGAACCTCCTGGATTTTCTCGAGTTGCAGCAGGTGCTCTCGACTTACGACGGGGATATCAGGGACCCGCTCTTGTGGCCTCACGAAAGGCCAGTCCCCATGCGAGTTGCTCATGGGCCTCTCAGGATTCCTCTCCCGTCGATGCCGGGACCTAAGATCTTGTGTGGAGTCTGTGCCAAAACCTGAGGATTCCTCTCCATTGCTGACATGTATCTTGGGGTACTTCTGGAGTCTCCCCAGGGGAGTCAGTCCTCGTCTCGAGTGGCGGCATGCACGTGCGCTTTCCTCCCGAGCTGTAGCAGCACTGTCACGCTTCCCTTCACGTGGATCAAGGGATCTGTGGCTTTCCCTCGAGACTTTCCCTCGAGGCTTTCCCACAGGCTCCCCGGCTTCCCACATGGCTGTCCCACGTGCCACCGTGGTGTGAGTCGATCCTCGGTTTGAAAGTCCAGGCAGTGCAGGGAAAACAGGTTTCCCTGGAATGGACTGAGACATCTGGGGGACTCTGGAATGGTGGCACGACCCTTGATTCCCTCTCGCCTTTCATGTGGAGAGCGCTGCCTCTTGAGATGCCACGGGAACGCCAGGAATTCTTTCCCTACCCTGCAGGGAAAGGATCCCTCCTCTCGAGCCAAGAGGCGGTAACGGGGCTCCTCTGGATGTGGGCGGGACGCTCGTGCTTCCTCTCGAGTGGAGACGGGTATGTCCGGGAACTTCTTGAGTTGCAGGAAGGGTGTGAAGGACCCTTTGTAAGTTCCAGAGGTTAGGTGTGATTAGCCTTGAGACACCTCAGCGGAAATGGGCCTCATCTCGCCTGGAAGGGAGAACCTCCTGGAGTTTCTCAAGTTGTGGCAGGTGCTCCTGGACTTAGGACGGGGAACACAAGGACCCGCTCTGGTGGCCTCAGGAAAGGCCAGAACCCATGGCGAGTTGCTCGGGGCCTCTCGGGATTCCTCTCCGTCGATAGCCGGGTCCTAAGACCTTGTGTAGAGTCGGTGCCGGAACCTGAGGATTCCTCTCCAGTGCTGACATGGATCTTGGGGTACTTCTGGAGTCTCCCCAGGGGAGTCAGTCCTCGTCCGAGTGGGGGCATGCACGTGCGCTTTCCTCCCGAGCTGTAGCAGCAGTGTCACGCTTCCCTTCGTGTGGATGAAGGGATCTGTGGCTTTCCCTCTGGGCTTTCCCACGAGGCTTTCCCACAGGGCTGTCCCACGTGCCACCGTGGTGTGAGTCGATCCTCGGCTTGAACGTCCAGGCAGTGCAGGGAAAACAGGTTTCCCTGGAATGGACTGAGACATCTGGGGGACTCTGGGAATGGTGGCACGACCCTGGAATTCCTCTTGCCTGTCCCGTGGAGAGCGCCTCCTCTTGAGATGCGACGGGAACGCCGGGAATACTTTCCCGAACACGCAGGGAAAGGATCCCTGCTCTTGAGCTAGGAGGCGGAAACGGGGCTCCTCTGGATGTGGGCGGACTCTCGTGCTTCCTCTCGAGTGGAGACGGGTAAGTTGGGGAACTTCTTGAGTTGCAGCAAGGGTGTGAAGGACCCTTTGGAAGTTCGAGAGGTTAGGTGTGATTAGCCTCGAGACGCCTAGGCTGAAATGGGCCTCATCTCACCAGAGCAGAACCTCCAGGATTCTCTTGAGTTGGGACAGGTGCTCTCGACTTATGACGGGGACCTCAGGGACCTGCTCTGGTGGCCACAGGAAAGGCCAGTCCCCATGCGAGTTGCTCGGGCCTCTCGGATTCCTCTCCCGTCGATGCCAGTACCTAAGACCTTGTGCGGAGACGGTGCCGCAACCTAAGGATTCCTCTCCAGTGCTGACATGGATCTTGGGTACTTCTGGAGTCTCCCCATGGGAGTCAGTCCTTGTCTCGAGTGGGGGCATGCACGTGCGATTTCCTCCTAAGCTGTATCAGCAGTGTCCCGCTTCCCTTCGCGTGGATCAAGGGATCAGTGGCCTTCCCTCGAGGCTTTCCCACGAGGCTTTCCCACGAAGCTTTCCAACAGGGCTGTCCCACGTGCCACCGTGTGTGAGTCGATCCTCGGCTTGAAAGTCGAGGCAGTGCAGGAAAAAACAGGTTTCCCTGGAATGGACTGAGACATCAGGGGGACTCTGGAATGGTGGCACGACCCTGGAGTTCCTCTCGCCTTTCTGTGGAGAGCGCCTCTTCTTGAGATGCAACGGAAGCCTGGAATTCTTTCCCAACACCAGCAGGGGAAGGTTCACTCCTCTCGATCTAGGAGGGGGAAACGGGGCTCCCCTGGATGTGGTCGAGACTCTAGTGCTTCCTCTCGAGTGGAGACGGGTATGTCGGGGAACTTGTTGAGGTGAAGTAAGGGTGTGAAGGATCCTTTGGAAGTTCTCGACGTTAGGCGTGATTAGCCTCTAGACGCCTCAGCGGAAATGGGCCTCATCTCGCCTGGATAGGAGAACCTCCTGGATTTTCTCGAGTTGCGGCCGGTGCTCTCGACTTACGACGGGGACCTCAGGGATCCGCTATGGTGGCCTCAGGAAAGGCCAGTCCCCATGCGAATTGCTCGGGGGCCTCTCCGGATTCCTCTCCCGTCGATGCCGAGGCCTAAGACCTTGTGTGGAGTTGGTGCCGGAACAGGAGGATTCCTCTCCAGTGCTGACATGGATCTTGGGGTACTTCTGGAGTCTCCACCGGGGATTCAGTCCTCGTCTCGTCTTAGGTCATTCACACGTGCACTTTCCTCCCGAGCTGTAGCAGCAGTGTCATGCTTCCCTTCGCGTGGATGAAGAAATCTGGCGGCTTTACTCGAGGTTTTCGCAGGAGGCTTTTCCCACGTGGCTTTCCCACAGGGCTGTCCCACGTGCCACCGTGGTGTGAGTCGATCCTCGCTTGAAAGTCGAGGCAGTGCAGGGAAAACAGGTTTCCCTGAAATGGACTGAGACCTCTGGGGACTCTGGAAATGGTGGCACAACCCTGGAGTTCCTCTCGCCTTTCCTGTGGAGAGCGACCCCTCTTGAGATGTGATGGGAACG